>NW_009707408.1:0-46710 GCF_000703405.1 Apaloderma vittatum
ATATTCTACAGAATAGATAATACTTGCCTTAAGACAAAGACTTTCATTTCTTTTTATTCTTTTAAGACATTTAAATTTACATTCACTTATAAACATCAGAATATTTGGATTCTCACAACAACAAAAATTCTTTTCATCTAGAATAGTTTCAGAAAGATGACAGAAACTTTAAAATAGTTTTGATCTGCTCATACCTTCATTTTAACTCTAATAAGGTATTTAATAAAAGAATGTCAGTAATTCTACATACTACACACCCTAGAGAAAATGTTGGAAACAAATTTTACTGCATTTCTGTCATACAGTATTTATAAGATTAATTATGACTAAAATTCAGGAAGAAATCCTACCAGATAATTTGGTTTTTTTCCCCACGTGCTATGATTTTTGCATCATGATTAAAGTCTTTTGCCATTCTTTAAAGCTCACGTCAGGGAGAAGCTATTCACTAACTCTGAGTTTATGAATCCAAAATAATGAAATCATGTCTTTTCTTGTTTTAAAGCCTGCTCGATGGCTAAGGATTGAAAAGAAAAATCAGTGGCCCTTTACTATGGGGCTTTCAAAAGCAGACACAGAAACTGATAGATCAGATGCCTGATAAATGGCAGATTGCCAGAGAGTCATCCATATGGCTCTCCAGATAAAGTCTGAATATGATGAAAGTTTCCTTTGATTGCAAAGCCTACAGCTTCAGATGCTTTCCTCACACCCTGCAACTTGCATTAATAAGACTCACTTCAGAACATGTTTTCTCTGCAAAGACATTCTCATTTGGCCAGAAGACAGTTAATTATTATCATAACAGTCATCTGTGCTTTCCAGGCTCTTCACAAGTGAAGACATTAGTCTTGCTGTAAGAATCCTCTCTCCCTGGAAAAGCCACAGCATGGAATCAAGAAATGTTCAACTCCGCTAAAATGGGATGGAAATACATTCCGTCAGGTTTAAGCACCACAGGAAGGGTTTCTGTTTCCTACAGTCTTCTGCAAAATGGGCAAATATCCATTTATTTTAAAAGTCCCTCAAGATTCCCAAGTGACATATCAAATGGGATGTTTAGTAAGGGAAAACAGGCATGGTCTGACCCTACTTCGCCACTTCAGTGACACCAAAGAAATCAGGGGACGTGGTGAGTACACAGAATCACCGGCAAGCAGGATGTACGCAGGAGTCGGGCTGAAAGAGGGAGGATGTTTGGTGAAGCCGACAGAATCCTGGACTTGGCTTTTTACACTGGTGGCAAGATCAAATTTGTTACTCTACGTATTTTTTAGGAGATACATTTTGTTCATGTTGTCAGCTGCTAAAGTACTTTTTTTGTAACACTGGGCATTGCTAAGATGGATTTACAGCTGCTTAGGAAATCAGCTGTTTGCCCTTCTATATCTTAAGAACTCCTAATTTCCAGATTGTTCATAATACTTCCTCTTCTAGATAATACTATCACACTCATATTTTTAAACTGAATACACCGTCTTTTAGTTGACAGACCCCTATCCAGCGTATACAGGTGTCCCAGAAATAGAAAAAGTAGTAAAGTCTACTTGCATTTCATCCCTTTTGTGAAGTCGAACGGGGAAAAACGTAATGTCCTCATTCAAACAGAGTTTAAATGCGATTAAATGGCAAGTTAATGAATATAGCAGAGTCCAGGTTACCTCTTGACTTTTGACTCAGCCATTGCAGAGGTCATGTTTGAAAAATTGAGCCTCTGCTTCCTCTAGTTGACTAAGTTTATATTTTTGCCTTGGTTTATGCTTTAGATTCAGATGAGGTGCACCAAATGTAAGTGATCTTTTCTTAAAAAATCCAATCATTTTTTGTTAGAAACAAATCCAATTTGTTTATTAATCTCTCAAATATGTCAAATGGATTTTTAATTGAGAAGTAATTGCATTTTGCCTTATACAGTCTTTGTTGATTTCATAGGCTTATCATCAAACCTTTGGTGATTTCTCACCTGATAAAGAAATAACATATCTAATTAATCATGTTGTGTAATAACAAATGTCCTATTTAGAGGTACAATAATTAGATTGGGAAAATGCTAGGAAAACAAGAAAATTATTCCCCAAGGTAGAAGGATTGTGGATTCTACTTGAAAGGAAGATACGCAGTTTGCAAAGTTGATTAATTAGTTGTAAGAGGATCTCAAAAAGCTCAGTACTTTGAAGTATGCAATCAGTTTGGGAAAAAAAATATATCTGTGCTACAAAGATACCTTGTACCAACTTTCAAAATATTATCTGTGGCAAAACACAGTACTTGCTTTGCTGTATGAAAAACCTGTTTTCACTTTTGGAGACACAGTATGATAAATTTTGGCAAGCTGAGCGATTCCCTATCTACGATTCATTTGGCAAGGCAGAAATGCTAAATAAGAAGCTTGCCTTGAATTTACATATGCCATCCATACAGTTTCAGCTGCAGCAGCTGAGAGGAGAGAAGATGCTAGCTCAAGTGAGAAGTCTTTTTGGACAAGAGTCTATAATGAATCACACTTAAAATATGTGGTCATTCTCCACCATGTGCATATTTTTACCATTCTCATTCGACATCCAAAAAAATGTAAGAATTTCTATACATCTCATTTTGAGACCTGTGGCAGAGATGAATAGAGAGTTTAAATGAATGATTTGAAGCTGACAACCTCAGCAAACCGTGGTTCAGAGCAACTGTGAGCAACACAGCTGTGGCATCGTGCTGAAAATATCACCCTATCTGAACATATGTACAAACCTCAAGAATGAATGCATTATGTCCTGGAGGGGAAAAGATGGGAAAAGAGCACTAAAATCTGCTAGGTATGTAAAAGGGTATCTGAAAAGTCTCTTCAGTATAGAAGATCAAGAATTCTCCTCTAAAATAGCAAAAATATACTGATGAGAGTCAAACGCAGAGGAGCTGCTCGTTTCAAAGAGCTGTTTTGAACTTCCATTTCCCCTTTCTCAGTGCATAATTTGAATAAACATAACATTTCTGCCTGAATAAATAATAAAATACTAAAAGTATATGGGGAAGAGTGGTCTTACGGTTTCAGATAAGTATCTGGAAGAGCAGTAGAACATTGTGGATCAATAGTTTTCTGTCATCTGCCTACTGGATAGGCTTTTTGAAAAAAGGACTTTTCGTTTTGGCCAGCAGCTGGCCTATGATTTAAGCTATGCAACAGCAACAAAATAAAAAGAAACAGCTGCTTATTTTTACTTGTTTCATAACTTTTAAAAGATTTATCCTTTTCTCAAATATGTCATTTTAGTTAACTGATAAATAATAAAAGCAGTAGCCCAAACTCCTTAGACTTTTACTACTTTCATTATTCTGTCCTGTCCTTTAGAAATATGCCTGTTCTCCCTTCCAAACCCACTTTTTTTAGCTTTCTCAGCTTTTTAGCTGTGAGGCTTATCAGCCTAGCTTAAGATTATCCTGCTCCATAAGGCAGGATCTGCCTCTTGTGGGATACAGGAAGGATATATAGGTTATACCCCTACATCACTTTTCCTTGCCTGTTCTCATGACTAAACCCTGCTTAGTAGGAATTCTATAGCGGTTCCTGATATATCACCATCAAAATGTCCATTATTCAAAACAAGTAATTTTAATAAATGACAGTCAATAGAAATTGGACATAAAAGAGAATTCTGCAAAAGTTGCACAAGTTCTGAAGTCACCACAGCACTAGACTGCCACACTGCCACTGGGTGCTTCATTTCTACACTATTCGAGTTCTAGAACTAATAATTGCATCTAAGAAGTCATCATGCCTTTTTGCATAACCTATTTTAGACTGTTTGATCCTAAACATACTTTTCTTTCAATCTCTTCCATTTCAAGGGCAGGTTCCTAAGAAAGATGTAACTCATCATTCATATTCGGTTGCAAAGTTAATTAATTTCAGTGTATTATCAGATCCACGTGAAAAGTAAAATTCTGCGATCAGAGCACAACTTTGTAGCTCAGAGGCCAAGCCTGCCAGTCACAAAACTCTATGACAAAACTCTATGACCTCTCTTCTGCAGCTGAAAATTATTCTCCTAAGCTGTAGGTTATGTTGCCAACAATATTATCATGCAGTTTAGTGGACTTTCTTCTTTGCCTTTTGTAATATTTTAGTCTGGAAGAAACTATTCAGAATCCGTGAAATTCAAAATCTGACATTTAGGTTCAAAATTTCGAAGGCCAATCTACAGTGTCACCAATTTAAAACTTGGTATCTGCAATCCTGGCTGATCTTGGAGGTCTTTTCCAACTTTAATAACTCTATGACTATTTCAGCTGATTGTGAAAATAGGATAAATAATTTTAAGAGAAATTATTTGAAAGAATAAAGTTACTTTTTAAGTGTTATATATTATCTGGATTTAAAGTCCTAGGATACCCATTCTCTAAACAAAATTGGCCTTAACTAGTCATGTCCTCTGCAGCCCAACACAGAACATTATGCTATTTGTCACAGAGAGGGTTTACTGTGGAAATATTTATCCCATTTCTTCATGATTATTTCTCAATCCCTAAAAAAAGTGTTCATGCAACATTATTTCAGTTAATGTAATCTGCAAATTCCTGCTATATTTCATTCTATCAAGTAAACATTC
Source organism: Apaloderma vittatum (assembly GCF_000703405.1). Taxonomy (NCBI): domain Eukaryota; kingdom Metazoa; phylum Chordata; class Aves; order Trogoniformes; family Trogonidae; genus Apaloderma; species Apaloderma vittatum. Next base: position 4,599 of record NW_009707408.1, read on the forward strand.
CTTGACTTTCTCTCATGTCACACACTGCAGCAGCTGTGTCCTTGATGGATCTGGATAGAAATTAGTTTAGATCTGAGAGCATTCATCTTGTTTGCTAATTTTAAACTTTCTCTTCTCAATTCAAACATCTCTTCATTCAGCTATTCCTGATACCCTTTTATTGGCAAATACAGTAGTCCCTGGCAACTGGCAATACGAATTATACCTATTTATCGTAGAAATGGGCCACCGCTGCAAAATTTGAGAGTCATTGAAACACAGAAATGACAGAGGTGACTGTGAGAACTGTAATAAGTGCTTGAATTTCTAAACAATGAAGCAGTTTGTTAGTCAGCAGAATCTTAATTTTTCTCTGTTTAGAAAAAAAAATTCAGTTCAAAAATTCTCCACATGCATAGCTAATCCCAATGTTCCTACTTTTTTAACAGACAGGTACATATACTTTATATACGCTTTGCAATAATCACATGCAGTGCAGTCACCCAGGAGCTGAAACTGAAAACCATCAGTTTTTAGGCTCACAGCCAAAACCAGGATGGCATTGTCTCTGTCACAGATTGCCAGTCTGTGAAAAATTTCTCTTGTGTCTTGACATTTATTTTAATAATAGATATGGAACATTACTTGTTGCCTAAATGTTTAATATGGACTGACTGCTCAAAGGTGCTATCTTGTGAAATCATTTGGTTTTATATATTTCAATGTTGAAAAACCTCCCATATTTCAATGTTTGAGTAAGGATATAATGAAAATAACTCCACTTGGCCATGGATGCACCTGCACAACTTGACTGAAGTACTGAAGTTTCCAAATTCATTCCTTTTACTAACATAAGACAGTTATGACAGAAAAAAGGTATCAAGCTTTCCTTGTATGGATTGAGAGAGCTTTCCTCATATTAAGTGAAAGGACAGGGAAAAGTTCTGGAGTTGTACATCACTATTCTCCAAACCAGTGGGAATTACACTAAGAACAACAGCACAAGGTTTTGTGGCTCCCTTTGCTTTCAGAAAAGCTTTTCTTCCAGGAAGGAATTGCCCATACAGTTTTACTAAGGCTACGCTGGCATGGGGCTAAGCACAGTCAAAAGGTCACAATATGGAGATGCTAAGGCATCTGATGGAGGGCACTGATTTGGGATTACAGCCTCAATCGAGTATTTCTTCTTTGCAGATTTTACTTTTTCTGCAAAAAATTCCTCATTTCTACACCTTATAGTATGAAATTAAACGAGGGAAAGTTCTGTTCGAGTTGTTTGGGCTTTTTTCCAAAAAGAAGACCAAAATTGGCCCAAAGAGTAGCAATACTCCTATGCTTCTCTCCATGCTACCCTCCTGTTCTCACTATTTAAAAGTATGTACATATTAAAAATTATACTGCTCATTATGGAAATGAACTATATATATGAGGGGAAAAAAACCAAACAGAAGTCATGGTTAGTGTCCTAGAAACACTGAAATTTTATAATCAATAATGCACTACTTGAGCTGAGGTATACTGAGGAAACGTAAAACAGTTTAATATATTTTTCTCTTTTTACTTTATTCTACAAGAAAGAATGAAAACAAAGTGCATCATATACTAGGACCTGCAATCACACTGAAGCTGCCACAGATACAAATACATAAAAATGATCCAATGATAAAGTTGTTTCTGTAAAACTGGACAGTTTGTTTTTACACTACACATCCAACAAAAAAACCCAAACCATGCACTTCATCTACGAATCTTGGCTCCTTTGATGAACGCTACGTCTGAACATAATAAACAGGCATCACAACTGCCACAAGTTGGATAAAATAAATACAATTCAAGGCCAAGTCTGCTGGCATATGCTTATGCTATGTAATGCAGGCAGATGTAAGCACACTCTGCCTACCCTCCGAGCCTGAAAAAAAAAGCGCTATACGACTGCAGGAGCATGATGTGCTGTCTACATGAATAAACCCTGCTGAGAGGCAGCTTTATTTGGGTAGACTTGCTGCTGTGCTAACACAGTTGCACAGTTTTCTTTTAGCTCAGAGCTCACACAGAATAATCCCAGATGTATGGTATAAACACACCAACGGTTTAAATTCATCCAAGAAAAAAAACCCTCCGCATTTTTGTAACCATGATATACTAGGACCTGTAATCAGCTTGGAGATGTTGCATGTCTAATTCCACTGAGGAACTGCTACTCCTACTGAAATGATGCCATTTCTAGAAAATTAACTGACACGAGACACAATCATATTAAAGCAGATCTGTCTTCAGGCTTTAACTTGCTGCAATTTATCAGTGTATTATATTCCTACTTATGATGAAAATTCATTGTCATCTTAACATAGTACTGAGAATTATGCATATTCAAAGATTGACAGACACCAACAATATTTAATATCAAATATATTTTACAATTAGTGCCAATCACTTTTCCAGAACTTGTACTAGATGCATTTTGTGGATTTGCAGAAGTTTCCTAACTGCAATCAGAAATTACTGGATATTATTATACATATACATGGAGAAGCAGATATACATTTATGTAAGTAATTTAGGTGCCTTATTTTAACCAGAAAAACAATCCCACCCAGCAAATCCCAAATTTTACCACATTACACTTTCCTCTCTACGTAGGCAAGCTTCAAAGTTTCAACCACTGCATTTTTTAACGTACTAGAAGAGGCGTAAAACAGCTAAGAACTCTTTCCTCCAAACTGTACTAAAAACCCCCAGGTTTGTTTCCTTGTTTTTTTCATTATTTCATTTTATACAGGCAGGAATCTTCTAACACGCTTTTTAAGACAGAGGCCTTAAAACAGGCTATGAAGAAACCACAGATTTCATGTCAGCCCTTCAAAACAAACACTAAACTCCAGAATGCCTGAAACCCACTGCCATAAGCCAACGCACACCGAAGGGAGTTTTAGCCTACTCCCATCTACCTCTGTTCCTGCATTAACATTCTGACCAGATAGAGAAATGCTAATTCAGCCCTAATATAAAACGGAACACGTATGGACTACGCTATGGATTGATCATTCATCATGTGCTAATTAAAACTATCTTTTTCTGTTTAATTATTGGTCCTTAATGAAATTAGGTGAAGACAATGTACTACTCGAGGAGTTGACAAGCGCATATTCTTTGGCAACAGTGAAAGCTGTCATACACTCGGTGGTTTCAATTTTCTTTCAAAATTATGCTGGAAGAAGCACTTCTGCAATGCCTTGGGAAAAAATAAAATAAAAGTAGTGAACATCTGCTGATATTGATTCTGTGAGTCTGAAACTTTATGAAACCATAGATGGGATGCATTTGACGAGCATTTTTCTGGAACACTTTCAGACTTAAGCAAACAACATCTGTTAATATTGATTTTTGGGTTACACTGAAACTTTCAGAAGAATTACAATCAGTGGGTGATTGAAAAGTGTTGCTATATATGTTAGAAGATCAAATACTAAACAAAGGTTTAAAGGGTCTGTTTCCCTTTAGCTTCATTACTGCTCTACTATCACTCCCCTCTAGAATAAGAAGAATAAAGATGAGAAAAACATTTGTTTTATTTAACACCATAAAAGATCAGAGAATAAAATTAACATATATGAAAGTTGGTGAAAAGGTCCGATGTAAAATTTTTCAGTTCTACAGCTGACAAACATTTCGAAAGCCACATTACAATAAAAAAAAAAAACAAAAACCTCCTTGCAAGATGATGATTTCATGATCATTTCAGCTCATCAACTCAACAATCCTGTTTTGAAAAGATTTCTGGCAAAAAAGGGAAATACTTATTTCCCCGATCTTTATAGCTTTTGAAACATTTACAAAGCAAAGTAGTACATTCACAAATTGTAACAAGAGGATTTTAAATTCCCTTTGTAACTGAACGTTACTGGTTTACTGATGCTCTAAGTATCTTTATGTTTGAACATTTCCGTTTTTCTTTTAAGTGGCATTTTCCTTTAATAGTGAACTTCTAGAGAAATTACCAATTTACTCAGCAGTCTTTGATTTAGTAAAACATTCAGTACAATTAAAGTACAAGTGAAATATTTTTTCCCTATTTCACTTTTACAGTGCTTAGTTAACCCCAGTTCTCCCACAGCAATTCATGGAAGCAGCACTTTACGCAATGTGAATTGGATACAAAACATTATGGAGCAGCAAATATATTGAGAAATACATCAATCATGTACAAATAATAAAAACAGTTCTACAATAGAACAGGTTTTTTTTTTTAAGAAACTGTTTTCTGATGCAACTGGACTTGCCAGTTATCAAACAGAAATAATTCTCCTTCACTTGACCAAGCTAGGAATTACACAGAAGAACGTAGTCTCCTGCCAACCTCGTACATCTCTTCCAGTCATCGATGAGGCCTGGATACGAACAGATAATGGTACCAATGAATCAACTTCAGCTAGAGGTCATACCATTTACATACAATTTTGGCAAGTCACGTGAATGCTACCAACTGTCTAAAAAGTCACTCATTTACAGAAAATATTTCAGAGGATATAGTATTCAATTTTATAAATTTACTTTTTCCCTCAAGTTTATGCTGCTGCTTTGTCCTACAGAAATTCTATTTGCACTTGAGAGATTGCTTGAAGTCAAATCCCAACCATATGGAGGTAACAGTCAGTCCTATTTATCTTTCACACCATATGAAGTACCACCAGCTAGTCCAGTATCTTGCTGGTAAATCTGAGCAAGACACGGGTAATGTTAGTAGTCAGAAAGAAACACTTGACAGCACTGCGTGCTTCCTTCAGTGGAGAACATCTGTTTGCAAACCACCAAACTACCACGAAAAAATTCACGGTTTCTTGTTGATGCTGTGAGTTGCCACGTAGCTTGGAGCAGTATGTATCTATAGATACACACCCACACATGGACACCTGCTCCACACGTGTGTGCATTCAAATATGTCGGCCTTGTTACACAATACAGACCTCTGAACTCCTGATCATTTTACAACTTATAACTCCTTCATTGTTCAGAAGTTAACTATCCTTAGATGTCTTCAGTGCTAAACAAAATATCTGGGTTTTTAAGCAACAGCTTAAAAACTGCAGTTCAGGACTTAATGTAAAACAAGATTCATCAACTCTTGGTACGTCATGAAAGAGTTTTATGCCAGGCGTTATAGATATTTACATGAGGAAAGATAAGTGAAATAACCTTTAAGGAAAAATCTTCCTTTCATCACCAAAAAAAATGCCCACTCCAAAGGGTTAATTTCTGCTGACATTAGAACGTAGGCCCTGCACTGAATGCTGGAAGATGCTTCAATAATACAGGCATGGAGCATTTACGAGATATAAAAGAGAAATTACAGTTCTTAAATAAGTGTGGCAATGCTTTCATAGTTTATAGTTCATAGCAGCTCTGGCCATAGTCCGGAGTACTGAAGATTGGAACTAGATGATCTTCAAGGTCCCTTCCAACCTTGACAATTCTATGATGTCACATGTGCTTTGCTTGGCCTGCTCTCAAACGTGCAAAATTGGTCAATACCTGAAAGAAATGTATGTCTTTTGACACTGAGTAGTGTTTAGACAGACAGGGCTGAGGGGAGCTGTGTTATTGATCTTAGCCCGTATTTTTTAATGAGTAGCACACACCTATTTATTGATGCAGTACTCTGGCACAGAGAGCAAAAGATAACGGGGTAAGGAGTAAAGAGTGAGCGTGTTTAAGTAGGAAAGTTAGTAGTAACTTCTACTGCCCAGTAAGGACTAAATTTGTGATTCCCGTTTTCCTTAAAGAAACTTAAGAGAACTTCCAGTGCTCTGAACTGTAGGGTCTTGGAAAAAGTGTGGATCTTCATTTGAATCACCTTCACAGAACTGTTTCATAACTGCCAATATTGAAACTTTTGACATTATGGTTATTAAGTTCAATTAGGGGGAAAACTAAGGAAAAAGCACTGGGAGTAGGAAAGGTCAAGAAACTCCATTAGACAGTTTTAGAATGAAAAATTCCTACTAGATTTTATTATAAGCTTGCTTTAGTTGATTTACTTAGATTACAAAGTACAGCCAAATAAAAGATAAAAGTATTACCTAAATGATTATTGCTCTCACCTTTTAATTAAAGATTTCTGCTTACTAACCTGAAACTTCTTTCCCCTATTTTTTTTTTTCACTCAGATAATTTCCTCACTTAGTGAATTTGTCCTACTTGGCATGAAGATATACGCTGATAACTCAATCCTTCCCCAGACAGAATTTTTGTCTTTTGCACAGCTCTACTCAAAAGTTAAACAGGAGAAATGCAACTGGCATTTAGATTCATACTGAGGGCATTGTGTTAACTGTCATGGAGATTAATACAACGTGCAAAAGGAATTGTGGTAGCTGGCAGTTAGATTTATACAGTGCGCTTAAAGAAGATATACACTGTGTTTAAATGCTCCTGGACATTGTTTCCCCTGCTCCTCTCTCTGGTTTCCCAAAGTAGAGCTGGTCAATTATTTGAAACTGATCCACCTTTCTGAAAAAGAAAATTGAATCACGTGCCTTTTTGCCCACTCCAAATATTTAGTCTATTTTCCATGACTCCTGGCACCTGCATACTAAGTACATGCATCCACTGTATTGCTTCTAGTTCCACAGAATCTTCCTTTACATTCTCTTTAAGAAATACTGAAAAAATCCTCATTGATTAAGCTCAGCAAGCCCCTGTATTCAATTGGAAGGCATGTGGCAGGATGCAAGGAGAGGCCGTTTTAACGTCACAGCTAATAATCTCCCTGCAGACTCTTGGTGTCTCCAGGCAGCGTTCTACTGAGAACGTGAAGAACAGCCTAGAGATGTTGTCTCAAATAGTGTGACGTAACAGTCCATCCATACGTGCCCATTGTTAAGTATCTGAGTATTTCACGGACTCAAGAAAAATGAAATACCTTGTATATTGAGTCGAGCATGTATGAAAAAGCCAAATGTAGAAAGTGGTGGTATGTGTGGTGGGCTCTGCTAAAAAAGTATCAAGATCTCAGAGTGCTAAGTAACACCACCCATTAATACAAGTCAATAAATGTGTGAAATAATTTCCATCAAACGGTAAAAATTGCTCTCAGAACCACTGCTTCAGGTTCTCTGCAATTCCAGGCAGGTGCCACCTTACAGATTACATCTTCTTCACATTTCCCTAACACACAAAAACGAGAAACAGTGTTTAAAAAACCATGAAGAACAACAAAGAAGATCTGTTAATACATTGACATGGCTCTGCTGCACCTGTGGAAGGCAGTGTCTCCATATATATACTTTGGGAAAGTACAGCAAGAATAAAACTCACACAATAAAAATTAAATGAAAGATACTGCTTTTGTATTCTGTAAGTTCTGCTGACTAAGAGTTCTCAGAATGCTTTATTTGTGTCTTATAATATCCTTGATTAATTTTTTTACTGCACAAGAAAAATAGTTAAACTCTCATTGTTCAGGCACTCCCTAAGTAACAAGGTTTTTAAAAATGCTGAATTGCAAAAGGGCATTTGGCACAGGTCTAGTCAGCCTAACTTAATTTTGTATTGTTATGGCTATTTTCAGCTCCTTGAATCTTATTCATAAAAAGGTAATTTTGGTTTCTCGGATCTCCTCAGGACCACATTTGGGGTACAAGACTTCACACACATCCTTCTGCTATAAACACAACACTTGCTGAACCACTTCATTTTGCCACTCAAAATGTTGTCTTAAACATTTTACAGAAATGTGATTTTGGTAAAACCAAGGCAATATATTTCATCAAATGCTTTTCTAACCAGGTCTGGTTTATGCTACTAGAAAATTTCTCTCATTACTGAACAACTATCATTGCAGTTCCTCATGACAAATTATCCAGCTAAGGCTGCCCTTCCTAAATAATTTTCCAATTAAAAACACTCACCCATAAGAGGATTTGGGATTGAAAATTCCTTTTGAGTAGGTACACCATTTAATTCTACAGTGTGGTAATTCCAGTATCACCATTCCAAGCACTTTAAGGACCTACCACCAAGTGATTGGACTTTGAAATCTAAGACATCAGATTTCAATGGATTATTTTTTTTTCCTATATTTGAGATTATTTTTGGCTGATTTAAAACACTGCTGAACGCAGATTTTTGTTTTGGTAAATAAGCATTTGCATCTATTGAGAACAAATCACCTAGCAAATGGAAACAGATGAACATACAAGCAAAGCAGCAGGTTCAGGAAAGGAGCAACGCCAGTGGTAACAGAAAAACAGACAGAGTAACTCCAACAAAGCTTTCGTTATAACTGGATTCCATGCACACAGAGCGTGAAGCACATTTCATCAACTATTTGAAATAATTTTTAGTATATGAAGCCTTCATCACAATAAATCTTTCCAGACTTAAGTCTCCCCATTCTCTCACAAATTACAAACACACAATAAATATCCTTCAAAACATTTTGTAAAAAAACCCAGCTTTGCAGACAACAGCTAACTGTGTCCTCTCCTACCCAGGATCTTGAAAAACTTTTCCAGTTTCTTTTGTGGTTTATATTTAAGGGGTTTATGGCTCCCATCTATATGGAAAGGAGAAGATCAATATGCTAATCAAATTACATGGCACTTTCCCAATGAAACATTTATTTTACTCAGTATTGTGAAAAAGATAAAGTTTTGTCACACATAGTATGTCTGAAAAACAACTTAGGTGTCTTTGAATTTTTCAGACAGTGACGAGGAATTCCATATACCTTTAAGTGTCAATGCTTCTATCCTTAGAGAAACTACTACATCCAACGTAAGTAAAACTTCTTATTTTTGGTTTGTTAGATTTATTTTTTTTAATGGAAAGTGTCATTCTGCAGACTAATAAATGCAAACAAATATTAGATGCTTAATCACATTTAGAAGTTCCTTGGTGCCAAATTAACAACTTAGTAATTCATAAAATACTTGGTAGGTTTTAGAAAATAAATTGCATTTGAATCAGTGGTTGAATGAACCTAAGAGAGGTAGAGGGAAAAAAATTCCCTTCTTAGACCTCCCAGGCTGCATTTTTTCCTCCCATATAGAACTTCCTAATTCTTTGGTTTTCTACTCAAGATATTTTTCACACCATATTAGTAAAACTAGTTAAATCTTTTAGATTCTCAGTCACTAAAACTACTTAAATGATCATCAGACACACACTTCTGCTGAGGAAACTAAAGGAATTTTTGAGATTAAGGCCTTAAAATCTCACAGAGAAATTACTGATACGTTACCATTTTCTCCACTCAAGGCTATGAAAAATCACTCTGCCCGAAAAAGCTGTAATGCGACAAGTATGCCTGGGTGAATAACAAAGAATCTCTGCCCACGTATGTCTGCACTAGGACATAAGCACAACTCATCCACCAGGTTAAGATGAACCAACCAGGCTTTCTCACTGCGAAACAGAGGTAACTGATCTGCACAGTATGTTTTAAACAAAGTCCTTCTGTTGCAGAAAACAAATTCATACAATACTAGTGATTCCTTTAGAATTCCAGGTTCGAAGCACTAAAAAATTGTAATTGAGATCCACGCTTTCTGATCAGAATGGACTAGAAAAATCATACGTGGGCGGGCTGATCTGTGGTATCAAGTCTTTTCTTTATATTTCTTCTACTCTTGCCCTTACTATAACTCATGCTGTTGTGGTAACTCCAGAATTGGTAGGGAGAGTCTATCAACTAAATCATTCTTTATCTATCAAACCCAGCAATATACAAGAGTAATTAATTCCCTGTTGAATGCTCTCAGTAGGAGGAGAACATATGGAGTCAGTATCTCTTATTTCAAATATTGATCCATTCACCAAACCTAAGTGTAAGCAAACAGTCATGCAGAAACTATAAGCATTATCTACATATCAGCTGTAATTCCGCAAGAAAATGTAATACATATTCCTTTGCAAAAAGCAAGAACGTAATCAGATGTAAAAATCAGATCCCTGTGTTACTGAGGTAAAGCAACGATGACTTCAGAGAAAACAATCCTGAAGAATTATCCAAACTGTTCCTTATGATTTCCTCAAGGGATTTCATGTCAGCCATGAGCTCTTATTAAAACTCACTTTTTAAATTATGATATTTGAGGATTCACTTATAATTTATCATCTTGTTCATGGAGATGCATGATTAATGAAAGGAAATTGAAAGGTAATTGAAAAGTACTAATAAAGTTTAATATATTAGATCTGTTATTCTTAATTTTCCAAAGGACCATCAGAAAGCCTGGTGTCACTTAAATGGAGTCTCTTTAACTGATCAAAAGATGAATATTATGGGCTTCAACCCCTCTCAGTGATTTCAAAAGAGCAGGGCCTTACATATGTAGAAGTCCTGTCAATTATCTTTTCTGCCACTGTTTTTGGTCCAAGAGAGTCTTTCATTATTTGATCTCGATCCTCTCAATGCAAGATTAAAACCCAATAAGCCTATTTATGTGAACTGTGATCCTTGGCTCATTTAACAGGAAAAACAAAATGGATTTGGAAGGCGTTCTGTTTATCTAAACTGGGACCAAATCAACTTATTATTTAGCATGCGTGCATCTGCATCTGTTTTAGTCAGACAAATAAATTGTGCCTCTTACTCCTGCGGAATTAGGCACACCAAAGCATGCCTGCAGAACGCATGCAAGTGGAAAGGACACATGAGAAGAGACAAGATACCAAGCTGCACATTCTGCCCCTACATCAAAGATGGCTCAGCATGGCAAACTGCTTTATTTCCAGCCAGAGCACTGTGAATGACTGTAACACACCTTTGAAGATGTTACAAAAATAACACTATTGTGTTTTTAATTTTTTCAAAGGTCATTCCCTTCAGAAATACATGAACTCCTATAAATGACAAATAATGTCTAATGATGAAGAACCAGGGATGAGCTGCAGGCTGGCTTATTGGGATTCAAAACTGACTCAAAAGACAGCTTCGTACCGAAAGGAAAAGAATACTTTGCATGACACATGGGTTCAACTGGTAAAACTCACATCAAAGTCTACTCCGGGTACAAAAAGGAACTGTTTAATTAGCAGCTTCAAGAAGACTGACCATTTGCATAGTGAACAAACAACCGAGCTATCTGTGTTCTGATCAAAGGCATTTGGATCCAAATGGTCAGGGATTATGTATTATGTATCAGTCAATTACGCATTAATGCACAAGTCTGAGTCAGAAACGCTCAATGTTTCCTCAGAGAAACAGGTTTCCTTAATCAGTGGAGTTCAGAGATATTTTACTATAATTTCCATAGCAATGAGTTTGGTGGTCAGGCACAGTTCTGATGTAAGAGCAAATCTGTTCTAATTAAAGTCGTGGTGCTAAAGGAGGTAGAAGAAAGATGTAGTTAGTGCTTTTTTTGTTTTTTTCTTTTTTTTCTTTTTCTTTCATTCTTTATTTCTTTATTCTTCCTATAACAATACAGATACTGGGGAAGAACAGCTCAACAAGCACTGATAAATCCTTCCGTTTATTCCAGCTGACTTATTTCCATTTCATTTTAGTATCATCACAAGTGAAGTCTCAACAGCTGAACAACTTCCTCCTGAAACTTTATTTGTCCCATGGTTCTTCTAAAATCTGAGGTCGGTACTGAGAATTAGCTTCATATTTACAGGGCTTGTAATGTACAACACAACTGATGTAATCAAGACGCAATTTCATACAAGTTACTGCAAACTAATAAGGAGGTTCTCAGTGATGTGAAGATTCAACTGTCAGTTCAAAGCTTTCATTTCCAATCTATTCCACTTGCCAGAAAAAGAAGAGCATTTGGAACAATGTTTGTAAGCTCAATGATAAAGTATCCTGAGGGATCTGAGCTAAAGCAGTTAACAAAGAAACCATCTAAAGAAGAATTTGTGTCATTTGCAACAATGGCACAGCAACGTGGATCTCTAATAAATTTTAACTTCCACCATTAACATCACACAGCTCTTCTACATAGCCTATTATCATTAGATTTCAAAGCACTTTACAATGTCTACTGTCATCAACCATCAAAACCACAAAACCTAATTGTTCATTAGTAGCGACTATTCCGTTTATGCAGCGCTTTGGCAGTGAAATTCCTTCACATAGTCACACAGTACATCTATATGAGTTAATTATACCATTCCCAGGCAATAAAATATGGTCTGTACACTGTTAAAATAACCCAGGGAATGTTTCTGGCCTAGGCCCATTTGTACTCTTCCAAATAATTCCCAGGCCTAAGCTGGGAGCTTGAGCTTTCCAGCGATGGCTCCCAAAGGCCGTTGACATGCAGCCACCCTGGTTTGGCAGGTAGGAGCCTTCAGTAGCACAGGGGTGATCTGTGCCAATTGGCCTCAGGGTCTGGGAATCTTCCCAAGCATGGTTAATTTACTAGTGTCAACGGCCTGACAGACCAAGAATTAATTAAACAATCTGGCCATTTTATGCAATCTTGTACTTCAGTGGCAAGAAAAAAAGCTGTGTGTGGGAACAAAGAAATCGCATTTTGGACATCTGAAACCCTTGGGAAAGTGAAATGAGAACTTAATGTGCTATACATTAGCTTAATATTACCTACTTAAAAACTGAAGACATAACATTTCGTCCTTTTAAATAGATAATGTTCTTCCCATGAAGTTTTAGGTTTTAGGTAAAGGGTAATTTGGTCACTATTGTCGATCAAGTCTACTACATTTTCCTCTTCCAAGTGAAGTGTGAGATGAAAGATGAGGTTTTAAGAGTATTAGACAACAGAAAAAAATTGTTAAACACTATTAAAACAGCAATGAACTAATTACAGTTTCATCTCTTATGATGCTTTAGATTTTTATGCCTGAAATATAAACACATCAATGCCAATCTGCTCCCTGCATGCTCCAAATCCCTTACAAGTCAAGCTCTAGTATGCGCTGAAGAAATTTGTGAAGAGCATTGCTTTGTTTTGCTGTAATTTTTCAAGGCATATCAGGCTGCTCAGTTTTTCATGGTTTAGGAAGTTACAAACAGTTGAGTCTATTTACAGCATTTAACAAACTCTTAATTTTTATTTTTTTTTTTAGGTAGGCTGACAAATACCCATCCTCAGCGTGAGGAACTCTGTCTGACATCAATCGCTTTTCACGTCCCAGGTACCAGCCCACATGACATGAGACTCGTGCCTTGGGAGAATCTCCCTAATTAACAGGTCACAGAAAGCACTTTCTCCTGTGAATGCTCACAACTGTTGTTGCCTCATTCTTTGTTTTTCACAAAGCACAACAGACCCACCAGATGCCTATCGCTGAACACCATAAACCTTACCGATTAAAAAACTGGAAAGGGGGAACACAACTGGCCAATCCTATTACGCTGTAGGAACAAAAAGCAATTCTCTCAAAAACCCATTCTCTTATTTTCTGAGTACCCTAACTATTGAACTACCTGATGAGAGGAATATCTCTTTCTGTCTGGCAGCTTTCAGAATATAGCCTTTTATCTCCTTTGACTTTCTTACAAGTGCTCAAAAATATAACAATTCATTACATGGCTAATGAAACATTTGCTCATGAAAAAAAAAAGGAATTAAAAAAGAAATCAGGAAGGAAAAACATACTGAAAAAAATAATCTTAGTTTGACATAGTTTTTCTACCAATTTCTGGATTCAGGTACCAAAAAAAAGTAAATTAATTATTTATAGAGTTCTAGATAAGAAAGATGTGTCTCTTCTCAAAAACTACTTTAACCTGAAAAAAGTAGAAAAGCAAACGAGAACCACACGACCAACAGAGCAGGACTTTGTGAAGTATATTAACATTTTCTTTTTTAAAACAGAAAAGAAACATTTACCATTTCGCTTTTCGGGTTTCAATCTAGCCAACCATGCTATCAGCAAGTGACCGATACCTCTAAATCCCTGTTTCATAGTGAATTGCTTTTTGGTATTGATTCAACAGGAAAAAGAGCAAAGTGTGCCTTGAAGACAGAAAGAGAAGTGAGGAGGAGCTAAAACATGGTTTTTAATGTGTGCATGAAGCCAATAACAGACTCCAAGAACTGTAGAGTAGAAAGTCTTTTCTCCTGTCTACTCAAGTTTTAAATCCAGGCCATGCCTTTAAAAGCATCTGAAATGACAGAAGAATTACACTTCCTTTCAAAATTGTAATAAAACCAGCAGTTAAGTTTTAAAGGAAATGGATGTTCAACAATAAGTTCAACCTCTAGAACCAGAACCCAACCAGAAATCCTCAGTAAGATTAAAATCATGAAGCACACCTGTGGATTTTTTTTCCTTCTTTTCTGGTTTCAAGAACCATTTTTACTTTGCAGCACAGATCCCCCAAATAACTCCTGCTAATACGTGGCTGTGAATTGAATGAACTCTCATCATCTGCTTTGATTTAAATATTGATTCTTTGTAACGTATGAGAGAACAGCTGCTTTTCTGAATTCCTTTCCATCCTCCATATTACTAAAATCATGGTCAGTTTATCTACGGGATTGCGATGCTTAAACAACATTTCAACTAGACCATCTAATGAACTCTACTGAGATCTGAGGAAAATACAGTCCAGATTTTCAAACACTGACTTAAGAAAACATGACTTCAGGAAGTTACTTGATCCCATCGTAGGGAAAACTGTCTGTACCTGCAAACCTGAAACTGGAGTCTATAATTAAATTGACAAATGACTGGAACAGATTAAAAAAAAAGTTCTTCACCTAGCCAGAAAAAGTCTTTAAAATCAAAAACTGCACCGCACAATTATTTCACATTACACTCCAACAAAGAATTGATGCCTTCAAAGGATTAAGAGATAGAATCTGCCTGCCTAGTATTCACTGTACAGAAAATAGTGAATAACTACTGAAGATCGAGCAGTAACTGACACTTCCCAGCTTCTCCAGGGAAGGGCAGGCAAAACACGATGCTTGAGAAAGGGGAAAGGATGCCTCTTCCCTAAGATCTTCACAATAGCTACGACTAATTTTGTAAGTAATTTTTATGCATACTAAGGGCTGTTTTATCTCATTTGAAAACTTAAGGCATTTAAGCTAAGCTGGTTTCCAAGGTTTCCAGACTTCAAATTCTCTCGAGCATCTACCTTCATATGACAGGTACAGCTGCAAGAGTTCCTTCTCCTAGATGGTTATTAAACAGGTCTGGTGAGATAAACCCCATCCAGTTTATACTGTTAAAACACCAGAACAATTTCCAACACAATCTATTTTCTCCAAGCGTGTAGGTCAGAGACCTACCTTGAATTACAAAATCCTGAATATCACGCATCGTGCCAAATTTTTGTAAAAATCATCACGATAAAGGCAAAGTTCCTTGACACTCAGTTGTTTTTAAGAGTGCCACCTCCAGTTAGCTAAATTCAGCTGGTTCATTCCAAAACAAATCTGAGATTTGTTCCAAGTGCAGAAGAGGTCTAAGTGCCCCATCCCTCTGGGCTCTCTCTCCAGCTACGCTGCAGGCTGCACCTACAGAACTCGGACTGCCTCAGAAAGTTATGCCAAAGGCTAAATCTGAATGTAGAATGTTGGTGGTGTATGAACATACAACTCGGGTGAGATGCTATTCTCTGATGCACATTCCTTCTTCTAACACTCATCACTCTGGAAGCAGCTGAAGTTACACTGAAAATTCTAGTTATTTTGGAATAAAAATACCCAAATAGGCACTTTCCAGTGCAGTTACTATAGTAACTGTGAGAGTGGGAAATTAATTCTAGCTCTCTAACAAGAGTCAAGAATAACCACTTTCCATTACATATGCATAACGATAAAACTATGTTAGCTCATATAAAATAATAATTATGAAAATTATTTTTTCATGAAGTGGATTTTTATTTTTAAAAGAGATCTTGAGCAAGCAAGCAGAACCACACTGTAAAAATACTCTGCAAAGTGAGCTAATTCTGTTACAAAAAAACTTTGAAAACCAAATTATTTTTTCTAATCTCAGCCTGGAAGCACTTTTTGTGCAGTACCTCTGCTTTCTTCTGTGCTTACAGATTGTAGGAAACATGAAGCATAGATGATCTCTAAATTTCTCCATGGTGCCACGCACACCTCAATGCACACAGAATTACAACTTCCAAAAGATCTGAGTAAGCAAGAAATGCATCATCTAACTCTCAGCTGGCAAATATTCTGTCAGGTAAGAGTTAAGAGCACTGGATTGCACCATGTAGATTTATAATGTCTCTGCTGGGTATAGTCTCAGTAGCTGCTCCACAGTCAGTCAGCTTTATATGGGGTGGTATGTTTAGAGCAAACCTTCTGCTTTTTATTTTCCTTTCATCTTTTCTTTGCTGCCTGAGTGCTTTCTCTCTGAAACGAGAAAAAGGCATCCACATGAACTGTCTGCAAATCCTTGCAGCTTAATTGCTTTCATCTGGGGACTTGTTATTGTTAAATTTAATAGACATTGGGGTGTTCTCTACTGAGACCTTTAATGTGCTAGGGGCCTTGGAGATCTCTGAAGAAAAATGGAACTTAGGGAGAGAAAGTCAATGGTCCACTGACTAAGGAAAATCATGCACCTGTTAAAGAACATCTTTCTTTTCATATTACACCACAGTCCTCAGGTCCTAAAGGACCAGGGATGACAGGACTAATTTAAACCTTGTAGTCTCGCTGTGATTATAAGATGATGTCCAGCATAAATATACCTGTAACTCTTTAAGTGACACAGAAAATATTTTCTTGTATTTAGTTACACATTTCTAACAGTTACACATTTCTAACAGATGTAGAGTTTTGTATAATAAAGATGAGGTTTTGTATAACAAAGCAATAATTCATACAGGAATCTAGATTTATGGTTCTGTACTTTAAATTTAGACTTTTAAGGAAGCATAATATTCACTCTGTTTGGACCATATTTTCTTATCTAAAGGAAAAAGACAGATTCAAGTTATTACTTTTCCAGAATGAAAGCCATTTTTCAGGAATTTTTCTAGGTGCAGCACTGACCCTGTGATACAAAACACACATCTGAGATTTTAGTCCTTTCTTCTAGCAGAGGTGCTTCAAGCAAAAGAGATTGGAACTAAAGATTTATCAAACTGAAGAGTGCATTCTGTGCATGCGGAGCCTCTACAAGAGTGCCTTCTGACTGAGGAAGAACATTCCTAGTGGTTTAGGCACACAGACAGCTGAGATTCTAGTACACCTTAATGCTATCAAAGCTGTTTTCTTCCATATAAAAGTATGTCAGGATTCTTTGTCAGGTTTCATCCTCTATAATCTAAATTCTACATGTATTTTGTTTTTCTGGTATCTTAATATGCCCCAAATCAACCAATACATATTGAAATATTAAAGAGCAACTCTATTCTTGCGAGATTAATGGTCTGATAGCCAACCTAATGATGTTCAGCTATGAAGCCAGTTTTGAAAGCTTATCCACAGCAAATGTTTTGAGTTTTACACATTACTTGTATTCTCTATTAAACTACTCTGCCTGGAAGAAAAGCAAGCCACTACTGCCTGAATCACGTTGTGCTCTGTAGCCAAAAAACAGGTATTAATATTTTTGTCCTTTTAGCCAAATAGATGGCTTGTTACATAGTTGAATAAAATAGAATTCTAAAGGTTAAAACAAAAAGCAACCACGAATACAAGGAGAAAACTTGGGTATGGAATGAAGAGAATATTTCAAGATGAGAGGAAGAAGCAGATGAAAGCTTATCAGGCAAAGAAATGCCAATCTGGGACTTCATCAAGCCATCCAGGTGGCAAAGCAAAGCGTTACAGCTTAATTCCACAAGATACTGAGAAATTCTTGAGATTTTATGTTCCTTGACCATCCCTACTGATGCAATACATCAGAGCAGGCAATTAATTTGTACACTGCTCTTTATCAATAGCTTGTTAAAAGAAATAAAATACAGGAACTTTGAGAAGCTGAATTTCTTTTAGAGTACCTTTGGTGATAGTATTTGAAAACTCTGTAGAAAGGAGGCATGTTTTTTGACACATTCAGAGAGTAAATCTAAGCTATATTTTAAAAGTCTTGATGTCTAAAGGTACTAGTTCTATTCCAGGGGTGAAAAGTAAGTTATATGACTATAGTTTTGATAAAGCTTCTAGAATGTCTTAGATGATAGATAGAAATTACGGATATTGGGCACCCTATAACCTGAAAAGAGAAGGCGTTACTGTAGAATATTTGGGATTCTAAGCACTGTCATCTTTAAAGTGAACAAGATTTGTCTAAACTTTCACGTACAATAATCTGCAAGGCTCACAGAATCACAGAATGTTCGGGGTTGGAAGGGACCTCCGAAGATCACCTAGTCCAACCTTCATCCCAGCATACCTAACCAGTACACCATAGCCTCAAGTGCTAGATCTACTTTTTTTTTTAAACACCTCCAGGGTTGGTGACTCCACCACCTCCCTGGGCAGCCTGTTCCAGTGCCTCACCACTCGTTCAGTAAAGAACTTCCTCTGAATATCCAATCTAAACTTACCCTGATGCAACTTGAGGCCATTTCCCCTTGTCCTGTCATTAGTAATTAGAGAGAAGAGACCAGCACCAGCCTCACTACAGCCTCCTCTTAGGTAGTTGTAGAGGGCAATAAGGTCTCCTCTCAGCCTCCTCTTCTCCAGACTAAACAAACCCAGTTCCCTCAGCCGCTCTTCATAGGTCACCTTTTCCAGACCTCTCACAAGCCTTGTTGCCCTTCTCTGCACCCGCTCCAGCACCTCGATGTCGTTCTTATACTGTGGTGACCAAAACTGGACACAGTACTCGAGGTTCCCTTGATCTACTACAACTTCCCTCATATGCACTCCCATGCCTTTATATCTGACAGACTACCACCTGCCTGCACGCACAGACCACAGGAATAGTTGTTTGGACTTCCTTTTTCCCATAATTTTACAATACACTTTATGCTCACAGCTACTGGTAGGGTCGCAGAGGTTTACAGACTCCTAAGTGTGCAATAAAATTGACTATGCAAAGAGCATCAATCTCTATGCATGAGAGATGATCTTGTTCATACAGCAACAAGGGAGAAATCAATGACAGGTCTCATTTGAAAAGCTATAAAGAAAAGGGAATGGTTAGGAAAAATCATGCATAAGGAAAAGCATCTGAATATCAATTCAATTTAAAATATTTTAGATACGATTAAAAGAAAAAAGTACTCTAGAAACTAAAGAAAAAAGGATTTGAAAAAAATAACTTGTCATTTTTATCATCAGATTCTTAGCTTACCACCTATGGAAAAGCTATACAAAACCCAGAACATTGTCATTTTCAGATGTTTTGTGAAAAATTCAAATTCTGCTGAAGTCAATGAATGCTGAAGGTTCTGAGGCACATTACAAAACTGAGAGTGTTAAAGGTAAAGAGCAGAGCATGACTGGAGTGAGTTCTGTCAACTCTTTGATACCTGGTGACTGTCTTCCCGCTGTTACACTCTGTAATTATTTCTGTTCCAGTTTAGTTTAAAGTAACAGGAAGCCAAAAGTTGTTGCAGTTTGGGTTTATTTTGGGTAGGGTGGCAGGGGGAAGGTGGATTTTTCTTTTCCTTCTTCTTAACTCATGCTGAATGAGGAAAATTTCCCTGGGAAATACATCTCTTGGGGGCTATGTATTCATTAGTAGTTTAACTGCAATGCCAGCACAGTAGAAACAGCTGCATTCTCAATTAAGAACTGTGTTGTCTTTTGTCCTAAGATGCTGAGACAATACATAGAAAACCATGTCAAAAGTATGACAGACCATTTACTAGCAAAACTGCAAGCAAATGGAAAAGATTTCTAACAAAAAGCATGACCTTCACCAAATACATATTTAAAATTTGACTCAGTTCTTAAACAGAATAAACATCAATTTGCCTGTTGCCATGTGCTGCAGAACCTTCTATGCCATTTACTCTGACGCAGCATCACATTTATTTTCCTGATCTGCTGTGAAAAAGGGTTTGAGATGTTACTGCCACAGTTGAAATATGTCGCCGTATTCAGTGACAAGATTCAGCATTATGCTGCACATAATAAGCTTCACCACTTATCTAACAATTAGTCATGTTGACACGTTTTTATAAATTAGACCTAGCAATCATTTCCAGATGAGACATCTTCCCTGCAGAAGGAATCCTTCAGCTTTGCAGAAAGCACCAAGAGTCAGGCATTTATTACAATAGAAAGCAATTTCTGTTATGGAAAAGAGAAAGGTGCCTTTTGTACATGCCAAAAGGAAAATGAAACGTGAATCAAATTTATGGTGGCAACAACAAAAACATTATTTTCCTCAAGTGAAGAGACATTTCACTTAGCCTAACACTTCTTCTGGGCTAATTGCTCAAGTTCTATATATCACGGTATAACCAGAGGTAAAACAAAGCAAACCAAATCCCACAAATGAATATGGCCCAGATTCTCAGAGGGCATAAACCAGCTTAGTTACATAAAATGCAAGAGCCAGAGCAGCTATTTCAGATACGCAGTTGGCATCACTGAGCCTGAGAAGGAACTAGAAAGTGACGGAATAATGCTGCTCCTTCTGTAGAGGTCTGAGTGATGGATTTCTGATGAATTTCCACTAAATACGAAATAGCGTGCTAGGCATGTATTTTTAACTGCCTGGTTGTTAATTTTACAGTTTTATGCTGAAGACCCAGAGCTCTTCAGTGAAGTATGTAACTACAGCTAAGTAATCTGTCTGGTTAATTATTCCTCTTTTAAACACTGATAAATACAAGCTTAAGAAAGCACTGCTGGCACCTCTTTAAGCAAGTACTTTCCATATTTATATACCCAATCTGACAGAAACTGCAAATTACTACAGAGCACCATATTATATTGGTTATAGAACCTCTGTGGCACTTTCTGAAAACGTTTAAAAACTACAAAGTCACACATCTGAAGATTTTGGATTCGTGAAGGTCAACGCACAATTTTCACTCTTATGCAGTCTGCCACACGCAGCAGTTACATCTGTCAGTAACGCAGAGCTGTCTTATTCATATTCCACAGTGGATTCCAGCAGGGTCCCTTTTGCCAAAGGCTGTCTTTCTTCAAATCTCGCCCACCACATGGAAATCTTCCACAAAGATTCTAGCTTTGCTCTAGCAACTGGCGATGATGACAGGTTCACTGTTAAGAGCTTTCTCTAGTCTGACCTTGTGGTTTACCGAGAGATCCGCAGAAATTAGCGCAGAAATCTTTTCATCAGCATGGAGAATTTTCTGTGCATTATGAAACGAAGAGCATAGCCCTGACAGTATGAGGCGTCGTCTAACTTCAGGTTACAGTTCCTTTGCAACACAATTTGTCTAACGACATTAAAGACACAGCTACGTGTTCAGGTTTGACTAGAGTGACACCTGGTTTTAAGTTCTGCTGTAAAACTTGGAAATACCTGTTATTAACTTCCAATCTTTTGTTCTAACTATTACATGCAAGCCCAGAATAATGAATTCTACTCTGCAGACAGCCCTGCTAGCCAGTTTCATAAGTCTATCAACACGCCCAAGTATATTTAAACAGCCTGGAGTGTGACAAACTAAATAAAATGATCAAAGAACTTCAAAGTGTCATAGCACCTCACAAGGCAGATCTCTGCAAAGGTATCAATTCTTACTTTGCAAATATTTGCAAGTAAAAAAAGAGATTTCCATGAATTTGTCAAAAGGCAAAAAAGTGTCACTTTTCCCAGTAAATATAATTTTTCATTATGACAGCAACAAAAATATGGAGTGATATAAGTGCTCTGAGCTCCACATATCTTGTAAAAATGAATGATATCATTATAGCCAAAGCATAGGAAAATAATTATGGAAATAAGAATGTATTAGTGAGGCTTGTATTTTTTTTATTCCTTTTATCAAAACCACTTTTTGAATATGCCAAGTATTGTGTTCAATTTTAAGTAAACTACTGTAAGTTCAAAATAAAAAAAATTGAGTATTAAAAGTCATGAAAGGAGTTAAAGCCTCTCAACAACAACAATAAAAAAGTAAAAGGCACAGATTTCTCCCTCCAGAGGTTACAGTGCTAGTGTATCCAGGATGGCTCTTCATTCTCTGGCTACATGCCCACCATGTATTATTTTTAACAAAGAATAACCAAACACACAGCTGTCTGATATAGCGGTGTACCTGCTTCAAAAACAGCAGTGGATAGTGACATTTTGCTGCATCCAGGAACCCGAAGTGTATAGCTTGTATGCTTTTTGTATATGCTTTTTTATTTCCAGACAAAAAAGTTTAAGTTCCTGAACTTGGTTAAAAAAAATAATTTTAAAGTTGATATCCATATATACGCACTGCATACATACTCCTCTGATTTTTTTTCTCCTCAGAAAGGCAAATCTGTTGGCTTCAGAGCAAAACAAAAGTTTGGCACTCTTTTAATTTAAATACACAATTATAAATCATTAAACTCTTAAGAATTAGTATATTCTGAATGAACTTTAAGTACAGTGTTCTGTTTGTGAATCACAATTGGCTTGTTTTCCCAAGAAAACTAATATGCAGCGAGAAGATTATTTGTGCTATTCTTTATTATTGTTGGTTTTGTACTGATTTCTCCCCTCCCTCTTTTTTATTTCAAATTTGAATTTATTGAATCTCTTGGTCTGTGAAGAAATTAAAGAAATTATTGTAAAAGCTGTATAAGGTACACCTTACAAATAGAAACATTTAACACTTAGAGATACATCTTCTATAAGGTATCTAGTGGAGAAAAACCTGAAATTGTTACTCAGAAATACTCTTTTTTTTGTTTGCTTGTTTTTTGTCTACTCATCCTTCTTTGAGTATCAGAGCCACCAGTATAGAGGCTTTTCAACCACAACACAGAAAACCACCTTATGTTTAGGCTTTTGAAAATATCTCTATCTACAAAGTTTGTAGATGTTCAAAGATTTTCTAACATTTGTTATCAATAATTCCTTTGAAAGCTGCTTTGCCTTTATATATATGTGTGCATAGAGATGTGTGTTCATTTCCTTGAACCCCGAAGCAACTAGTTTTCAACTATTGTTACATGCACATATACTGTGGGCTGGGGGGTTATTCACTGAGGGAATCTTGCCTGCATGAAAGAGCAATACTTTTTTCTGATGTTTTCCATTAAGAAAAAAGTCAAACACGTATAATGAAGATGTAGAGTTTCTGACAGATTAGAAAGAACACAGAGACTGGTCCTTTAAGCCCCAGAGGTAAGCAGAATAAATTCATAGGAGACTTCAAATTGGATGTGCACTGTGAGTCATTTCTACACAGAGAGATTTAATGCCAACATCAGTTGATTCACTATTGACATCATCTCCAAATTTCACCTGTTATCCCTTGGGAAGAGTGACTCAGCCTCTAAGTTTACTCCAGATGGATTTTTATTACATGAAAACAGTCACTGAGTAATTATCAATATAATTAAAAAAAAAAAAAAAAAGAAATCATTAATCCACACGGTGGATTTTAGGCTCATTCATTGAAGAGAAGCAAGCAGATATTAATTAAAGATTCCTCTGACTAAACATAACCCTGCCAGGAATTCTCAAACTAATAAAGACATCACTTCTAAAGAACCTTTTTTTCTGCCATCTTTCCAGCCGTTGCCTCCTCTCTTTTATCACATTAATCCTCATTGGTCATTATTCTCACCAGTCCTCCTTTATATTAATCTAGCTTCAGCTTCTGATTTTCCACTCCATACTCCTCCAGTCTTAGAAAAACGCCTTCCCTAAAAACCCTTGCCTTTAAGAAGCTCTTCAGCTCCAGGAGAACAGCGGATGATATAAAAGCCCTATTTTTGCCTCTAAGCCCAGCAGTCCTAGGGTAATTGCCAGAATTAGAGTGGCTTTCAAGTTGAGTTTACAAAATCAAGCTGGTTTCAAAGCAGCATTTACTGCTCCATAATTTCATCTAATCCCCACAGCTACTGACATAAACTAATTGCATGTACAGATATGATCCCATTACGAATGGTGCAACCCAGATGGTGCCAATCTGGGACTGCAAACAGAGTTCCAGTGCTGTCAAATGCATGCCAGGCTTACCTGCTGCACTTACAACTCTATTCCTACTTATTTATCATAGAAGTTTTCTATTCACCTGGCAGGGCAACAGAATAGAGCCACTGTAGTCCTAAGCCTCCATGGAAAACATTGACCAAAAAAAGTCCCAGGAGATCCTGAGAACACACAAATGCCTGAGAAGTCTCAGATTTTGCTTTAAATCATTGTGTCCTTACTATTATAATCATTATCACCATCCTTATTTATTAATAATTCAGCAGCACTTCAAAATTCCTGTGATGAGCAACAGCCTAGCTCCCACGTGTTTACACTGAGCCTGTATCTAAACTGTACCCGTTGTTCTAACATCCAGTGACCCCTCCCCAGCCAAAAAAGAGGGGTTGGGAAAAGGAGAGGAGACCCATGAGTTGAAATGAGAACAGACTTAACGAACCATCAAAACTAATATTCACGCTGATGTCAATAGAAAGTGTACAAAGCGATAGCCCGGCGAACGTACCGCATCACGATCAACAGGGAAGCACTCCTCAGGAGCAGCAGGGTGGGTGAGCACCTCCAGAAGCTGAGGGAAGCAAGAGAGCGAAGAGCAGAAAAAGCTCTCATATTCACCAAAACTTCTCCCTTCACAAGGAAGGTGATTATGGGATGGGACACACCTGTAGCCAATTAGGGCAGCTGTGCCAGCTTTTGGCTCTTCCAGCTGGAGCTTCTGGCTGATCCGAAACTGCCGATGACCTGTACGCCATAACTGGGACACCATGAAACCTGAAATCACATGTACAAAACGACAGTTCATACCTGAAGGAATATACATAGTGTATTCTTATTTAAGTCTAAATAGAATATGCAAACTAGCCACCCACGTGGCTTGTGAATTTTTCTGTCTATCATCTCATAAACTAAATATCTTGTAACCTAAAGCACATCCAAGCACTGCTGTGCAGATACACACATACGGCATATGCAATTACTGTGGAAAAAATTCACTTAAAGATGCCTGATAATAAAACTGATCTTTACTACACAACCTCTCAGAAAATCTCCAAAGTAAAACAAGTGAAAGAAAAAGTAAATAAAACAATTCTTATACCCATTCGCTCTTGCTTCTTTGTAGAAAATATATTTAGGAACTCAAACAGATTGACAATTTGACAATTTTAAAGTGACAGTTCAGTCAAAAAAGGAACAAATTTCTATGCTGTAGTTTTTTAACTGAAAGTGTCCTTTGGGCTTAAACCCCAGGTTGCTGACCTGAGCATCCCAGATGATTTCAGTGTATATAGTATCAAAAAGGCAAATGAGTAGTCTTTCCTAATATAGAGGTTCAAGCATGTTATAAGTTAAAACAATGTTTTCATTACACCCTTATGAAACTAGGAGATAGCTTATGTCATAAGCCAGAACACGTACAAAGGACAGAAAACGTATGAATGTAAGGACATGTTGTACTAAATATGAGTATTATAATCAGCTACAAAAAACTTAATATTACAAAACAGCATTCCTCAGAATGAAAAGAACTTGGGGAAGACATTGGAAGTAATGTTGGTTGTACGCTTACTGCTTAAAAAAAAAAAGCTACAACCTGCAATGAGTTTGATGATTTGATCTTTGTTCAGAGGCAAATACATATGGAAAGCACCAAGCAATGCTTCTCCCTCAAAAAAAGAAGAGTCAGTTCTAAACTTCCTCTTCCATAATCTAATAAAATACTGGTAAATACTAATGGAAATATCTGGACTTGTACAGTCATACTGGAAAGGATAGATTTAGATCCTAGACACTTGGCAAATACGTTAGTAATTTTGGGAAACTGTGTTCCTAGAGTGTCACAGAGCACGGCGCCTCAGAAAATGTGCTATGTCTCTGTGATATATTAAGAGCCACTTAGTTTGATTCTCTTCGCACTTTTATATTCCATTGATTCTTGAGCTGCTACGCTGATCTACATCAGCTCCACTTAGACTAAAATCAAGTCTCCTTCTGGCAAGTGCTCAAGTCAGTTCAGCATTTACTTTCTATCTGCATTCATGCAAGTAAAACTTACTTTTCAGAGCAAACTGAAAGTCATATGAAAGGCCACTAGCCTGGCTGATGTGAATTCAATTTAGAATTCAATTGAATATTCACCAGCTCATTTTTTTAAATGGTATTTATTCATCTCTGGAAATCAGTACACAAAAAATGAACAGCTGATATGAATAGCCTAAATTTGTGGAGATCTAAAGAGCTAGATCATTCAGAGGTGTAAAAAAGTTTGGTAGCTTTGCTGGAGCCCGTGGTCACACACTGAGGGACAAAGGCTCTCAGCAATTCTTACATCAATTCTGATTTTTTCCATGTTAATATACAAGCACAGATGATTTTATGATTGTTATTATTGCTCTTCATATTATTAAATAAACAGTTCAAAATTACTGTATTCAATCTGAACTGCTTCTCACAAAATTGCTAGCAGAAATCCTTTCTCAACATGCAAGAGGCACTTCAGTATTTCATGAAGTGTTAAATTGGCAAAACAACAACACGAGTTCATTGCTGCAGATTCTTTCCAGATGGAACCATAAATGTACTGTACTTTACCGAGCGCCCATGGTACAAAGCAACTGAGTTGAGTATTACGATCACTTTTTGAGGAATAATGTTTCACATAGTTATCATTTATTTTTGCAGGGAAGAAATTAATTTTATAAAGAGCATAGAAAGGATGATTCCAGATCTTCTCTGATTTCTTTTCATCTGTTTCTTTTTAGCCTCTGAAAATCAGGACAAGCTGTCACTCTGGCCTTTATCTAGCTTTCAGCTCCAAAGCTGAACCTCTACTCCGCTACTCTGTCTCTGAACACCAGACAGAAAGGCTGGGCCAGGAGCCTCTAACACATTTGCTTCTAGTTAGAAATTATTTATTATTTTAATAGACCTTTCAAAAGCCTGAAGGGGGTAGCTCCTTTTTCTTGGAATTTTTTTGTGAAAATAAATACAGAAATAACGATAGAGCAAATGAACAGCAATACACTTGTTTCCTTCTGCTTTAGAAAGACTCTGATATCTTGAAGGGAGCATCCAATAGGACCCCCAATCCCCAGTTTTTTTGAACAAATTCACTTTTAAAATGCAAATACCACAGTCTCCCCACTTCACTTACATGGCAAGAAGCACGCCTTACTTCTGCCTGCAGGAATACCCATATTTCACACACACATTGTCCTGGTCTGAGCTAAACAGAACCAATTCTGTTCAATGACTTTTCAGCTCAGTGTCTTCCAAGAGGCTGCACCTTCGGAAGTTAGCAGCATGGTTTTGCAGACAGTGCCTGCTCCTAGAAGTGAAAACGCCTGATGTTTCCAGTCACTGCCTGGGACTGGGGTGCCGAAAGGCTCTTGCTGATATCTGCTCCTGTAGTGCCCAAGGTCACTGTTGGATATTGTTTCATGTTGCAGGGGGTGGGAAGTAAAAGGTGCCACAAGGAAGTAAAAGGTTGCACCTCTAGTGAGGAAGAGACAGGACAGGTGACCAGCAAGAATATTCCATTTTATATACATCATATTCAGTATAAACTGAGGGATCACAGAGGTTAGGGCCTCCTCTTCAATGGCCAGCATCCAAAAAGACTCCATCCAATCTTCTGCCTTCGATTCTGACCCTGAGTTCCCGAATCCAGCTCCCATATCCAGCTCCCCACTGCTGCTGAGCCTGGGGCTGCTCCAGTGCTGCCTGCTCTGCAGCATCCCTGGGGATTGCTGTCAGCGGGGAGAGCTGGGTTCCATATTGCATTTGTATCTATTAGTATACAGTTCATTATTTTCAGTATTTCCTTATTAGTACTATTACTGTACTTTCCAATCCACAAGTCTCTCTGCCTTATTCCCTTCCCCTTCCCCTTTTGGGGTGAGTGTGTGTCAGCATTTAGTGGCCGGCCCAGCCCTAAGTCAGAGGGCAAAATCACTCTCCTGCAATACGTGTGCTCCTGTGCAAAGGGAGAGGATAAAACCAGATGACCTTTACAAGTCCCTTCCAACTCAACGCATCCTATGATTCTAAAACTAAAGGAAAAGTCTGAAGATCGATCATACACAACAGAAGCTTAGAGAAGTTTACAAAAGGCAAAGGTGCTCACATGTGGGAACACTTGTAAAGCCTCTCTGCACATGATGTTCAGTAAAGGTGTATTTACTAGTCTGAAGCACTAGTATACTCCACATTACTCTTAGAACTGACAGAAGAAGCAGCAGAAGAAAAGTATGCAGTGATTTCATTGGCATTTCCTTTCCTCTCCCTGGTAGAACACGGGCATGTCTAAGCATCAAGGTGCCATCCTCAGAACTGACAGCCTTGCATCCTCTCACGCCTACCAAATAAGTCATACACCTAAAAATATGTTTTGTAGGTAAGTTTGTATTATTGAAAGTTATTATGTTGCCTTAGAATTACCAACATGCAAACTGTTTCCAATAGTTCAATAATTTTATTTCAACAAGCAGTGACATTTCTTACACGTTCTTCAGTTTTACAGAATGTTGAATTTAAAGGAGATCATAAAGGCGTCCACTCTTTTAAATCAAATATAACCTTTTGACAGAATTTGGCCTACTTGAAACCCATTCCCCAATCTTGTATACTCAGCAAGAATTCTCCTTCTACCTGCCTGTGGGTACCCAGAGCGCATGAAGAGCCTTTTGTAAGTCATTTTAAAATGGTTACAGATTTGGGTTACAGGATAACCTTATTTTGCATACCAGTAAAAGTTATTAAGCTCATATCTCAAGTTTCAGACTAGACATATCTTACCATTGTATAGTTCTTGAAATGTTTGAAATTCCTTTATGCTGTTTCAGATGACTCTTTAAATAAGTTGACAAGCAAGAATGCTATCTAAACCACTGTAAAGAGACTGACAACCAACACAACCTGAAGTCAGATAAAAGGAGATTTTTGATGGGCCTGAAACTTATGAGCAAGGCAAAGAATAAATATGTTTCTTGTAAGTTACTTTCCTAAAGGAAAAATATCTGGAGTTTATTTCATCTAGGACCTGTCAAAATAATAGCTTGGTGATGTGAATTCAGAACATGAAAGTCTTCTATTAGCAATCGACAAGAGACAAGAAATACACCCATCATCTCTAGTATAGTTTTCTTATCAGGCACATTTGTTTTACTTCATGAGATTGTTCTAAATCCATAAAATTTACATACATATGGCTGCATTGTTAACTCCTACGATGGGACTGTTCAGAAGAGTTTCCATTTTCTGCTTAGTAAAAACTTCCCAGCCCAGAAACGTAAGCCCAGGATGGCAGGTGGTCCTCTGATCACATTGGTACACTTATACAAAATACTGTTTGAATAGCTCAGTTCCTATCATCAAAATAAGGAGAAGTTATAGGAACTGCACACATTACATATTGTAACTACGAATTAGGAAGAGTAAATAACAGATACTGACAGCTTGATTAATGAAATACAGAAGTAACCTGATTTTATTATTACTTATTTAGTTAGCTTTCTACTGCTTTTATAAGGACAAGCAAATATAAAATAACTACTCAGAGGTGAGTTTCTGAAGAAAATATGTGTTGGCATATCTTCCAGATATCTATCTTAAAGGGACAAAATTAGAGTTAATAGTTATGTTTCTGTGAAAGAGGTCACAGAAAAAAAAAAAGCATTTTCACTCAGCAAGACTTGTGAGAAAATATTCTTTGTTCCTTACCCAGGTGAAATTGCAGGATTGGAAGTATCTGAAAATTATTAAAATCATGAGCTTCTCTTTATTTTCACAATGAAATTAATCAGAACTTATTTTCACAGTGACACTAATCAGAGCTATTATGTTTATACATTCAAGCACAATTTCGCTTTTTATGAAAAGGCCAAAATCATGCCTCCCTGTCTTATGATCCAAAGCGATAATTTTCATCAAGTAAGTCCAAGTTTCAGACTTGTTGAAATATTGAATTGCATCTGAGTTGGAAGTCCGCTAAGAAAATTCTGAATCGGCTTACTTTATTTTCTTATGTCAATGAATGTGAGTTTCCAATGAAATGACAGCAAATTAGAAACAAATAGGTCACAAGTAAGAATAGTCTGGATGATTTTGGGCATGATCTCCTGACTGGTAACAGGCATGGAGATATCTTGGAGAGATGGCTGCTAAGCAATGCAGACCTATTGCCCAATCCCTTGGCTCCATGCTCAGGAAGTCAGCGTTCAGTCACAACAATTTTTAGAAGAAAAGAAATAAAAATATTAACAGACGGCCTTTGCATCTTTATAGCGCACCTAAACTGAAGCGCGTAACTACAACCAGTACGAACAAATCATACAATAACTGTTGTTCAGACTTGACTGCAAATTCCAAGACACAATTAATAAAAAGAGAGGCCAAATGCTTGAGCTCTGTTCACAAAACACAAGTGATATTTTTCTCCTTGTTTGTCCCAAGAAAATCTGGATCTAAAATACTGTATGAAGTTTTAGTGGCCGTTGCTTGAGATTGGCGTGTGATACTTAGTTCTAAGAAAATCTTCCGAGAGGGGTTCATTTTGTTCATCATTTCCTAATCTGTTCTCAGGTTAGCAACATCGCTATCGACTTTGGCTGACATACAGCGCTACAAATCAGCCTGCTTTAAATCAGCTGACTTTGTGCACCTGTCTGCAGCACTAGGTTTTGATGAACTTTTACTGGAATCTGTCCTCGTTAAGTGATTAAAATTTCTATTTCTCACACAAGGTAAAGATTTCATTAAGCTGGTAACACAACACTGCATTACACTGATGAACAGCAAGGAATTACTGACACTAACACAGAATAGTTCAAACTGCTGTAGGAAATAAATCCAACCTTTAAAATTACATCCCATATCCTTTTAAAGTATGTGCATATGTGTAACAAAGAAGATGATACACTCAAACCCACACAGATAAGGTCACAATCCTGCAAAAAAGCAGATAACGTAGGAGAAGTGCCCCGTTACCAGCAGTTCTGAATGACAATTCCTGCTTTCAGACACAAACGTCAGCTCAGGGAAGCAGTCAGGAACACGACCAAATGTGGGAAAGTGCTGTTATTGCTCCAGAAGAGAAAAAAAGACTTTTTACCACAGCTTTAAATTAAATATGTTTAAGAAATTTCACGAATATGCAAATGCTTCAAGTAAACGGTTCTTTTTCAGGACTGAATTGAGAAGTGATGGGTTCGGTAAATACATTTTCAGGAAGGGCAGTTATAATCTGGCATCTTCCTTTCCAATGGAGTTGATTCAGGCGATTGCTTGTGCAATATTGGAAGCTGCATTTTTTATTTTTCATCTACTAACTCAACCGCAAATATTTTATCACACTCTTACCTTCTTTTAGCTCCCTTTTTTAGTGAGAATATTTCATTTTTAGAAGGAATTCAAGGTTTTTTTCACCTAGGGATAAAATGTTGGCTTATACTTGAAGCAGAAGAGATGAAACAGACTTCATCAAAGACAATTGGGTAAGAAAAAAATTGTACATAGAAATTTATGGATTGTTTCGGAAACTTTTCGTGAAGTGAATTATCAAACCAAAAATACAACTTCAGGTAAGCTCTGTCAACCACAGGTACCACAGAAAAAACACATTACTAGAGAAAGTACCAAGTTGTATTACGCAAACAATTAATAAGACACTAGTAACCAGATTTACTGATTCACTAATACTCTCAAAACATGAGAGTCACTGTCACTACAGGCCTCGGCAAAAAGTCTTTTTCCATCTTTCTTAGAAGACCCCATTATATACTGAATGATAAGACTATGACAAATCAGTTGAACATTTATTTTCTGAGACATAAAAATGAATGAATGAGGCAACAGGAAAAGGTATGTCTGAAAGGAAACTTTTAAGATACTCTAATGGTTCTAATTTTAAAAGCTGCCTCAAATTTTGATGGATTATGAATGTGTGTCGAGTTAGATAAATTACAGGCATGACACTTTGGAGATCAAGAAGGTACCTTAATTTATTAAATAGTGAAGTACTGTGGCTCAACATTGAAGTGTAGTAATAAGTTCAGCTGACTGCACTCAGGAGGTGTAAAGATGTATTGAAGACTGGGAGTTCTATTTATTAGATTATTTGCAAAGCTTTAGCACTACTTTTAAGGACATTATCTGTACACTTAACTTGAAGGGCCCGTGATAGTAAAACCTATAGCAGAGACACTAAGAGATCAGCAACAAGGGGTTCTCTATTGATACATACTTAGATATTCTGGAGGAAGGATGCTGAATGTAACGCATTTTGCATTGCACGCAGTATTTAACATTAATGTTCAACTTCCATTCAGCCGGTATTAAGTGCTACATATTTTGTCAGAATAAAGAAAAATTAGAGTTATTGTATCCATAGCTCAATTAATCCATCCTTAGTGCTTGAGATATGAGGCATTGCTTTGCTCTTCTGTGCAACTACAAATGAAGCAAATCCACTTTTTTTTTAAGTATATTGTTTGGGTTTACATTTTACTAGAAACCTCAAAACAACAGTATGTGTCAGAAGTCAAAGAAGTTCCCCAGTATGTGAATCTTTTCACCACGAACTGAACGCACCAGCTTTTCTCTCTCCTGAGAACAGAGCTGATTTGCTTGCACTGATCCTCACACCACCTCGCATAAAGCTGATACAGAGACTCTGGCAAAACTTAGCAGGTTCTCCCCAAAGTGGCAGGGATAGATGAAGTTGTTTGAATAACTTTATTTAACAATAACATTTAGCACACCAGCTTCACTGGCAATGTAGGCAAGCACCTCAGTAGCATGTGTTCTAACACAAAACACAAATTGCCTTCCTTTGCTCTAAGAAAGCAGAGAGCTTTCCAAATATTCTCCTGTGCGAAGCAGGCTAGTTCCCTTCCCATGCCGTTACTTTTCTATTGAGTAGTGAAATGAGTCATGAAGAAATCTGAAATGGCAGACGCAGAATTGCTTGGCAAAGGACTTTCAGACACACAGTGTAACACAATAGGAAAAAACTTCTAATATAACTGAGTAATTATGACTACAGAATCCATGAACTACACTGCAACCTAAAAACTGAGGTTAATTGTGGAACCCCAGGCAAAATCTCTCAGGAAATTTAAATTTGGATCTGAAGAGCTATGTGAGCAAGTCAGATACCTACTAAATTAAGGCCCTTTGGATTGCTATGCCTTTCTGTAAATCACTATTTACAACCTAACTTACATGAATAGTTCTACTTTGGATGTGACAAATATATACTGCAGTCCACAAATGTCGAATCATTTACTTCTTATATTTCTATACAATCTAAAAGCTGAAAAAGGAGCTAATTTAATCTGCTTTATAACCTCTTTAATAATGACATATTTAATTAAGATACCCATTGAAATCCCATAACAGGAATTCAACAAATAAAAAATACAGTGTAAAGGTCTCACTGCAACGTAAGTGAATTGCTTTATCATTTTAGTGAGATGCTTCCATTCCAGGAAATATGGCGCTGCATCCTTTCAAAAACTGAATGTCTACCAGCAGTCCTAAATTTGATAAACTCAGGGAGCAGGTAACCGTGATAGGAAATGCATACCAGGTGCTAATTAATAAAAAGCTTTTGCAACCTATGATCTGGCTATCTCATCTTTTTAACAGCCCGAGGGAGCCACAGACAATTTTTCCACATACTCTATCAAAAGACCGAGAAGCTGGTGGTTTCTGTTCCCACTTTGATTCCACAGAACCAGAACGGTATCGTTCTGCTTCCTGCAAAGGCAGGGGATAAGTGAGAACGGCTCGAGAAGGAATTCTGCCTCGGCAGCTCAGGGCTCACAGGGAGAAGCCTGGCACAAACACAAAGCCCTGGGATTCTTCTGGCAAAATCACTCCAGCAGTGTGAGATCTAGTTCTCCAAAACCACAGCGAGTGTCAGGTTGTGGGGAGCTGTTCTCGCTTGCAAGAACATGCCAGATCATCTTCTCTGAGTTACAGCTCTACACCTGGACTAAAAGCCTACAAGAACACTTCTTTTGGCCTTCTGAGATTTCCACTGAAGAAGCTTAAAACTGCAATTACTCTCACCCATAGAAAACCAGGTTAGAATCCAAAATCTGCACCATCTGCCAAAACTGGTTTTTTTAAACCTTTCTAATTAGCAGTAATTGTATCTAATTAAATAGCAATATACTTTCAATGTCTAAAGGAACTGTTCGTAAGTAGGAAGTAACAAGTAAGTGATAATATTGTAACACCGACCCCAAATTAGTTCTTTTCCACATGCCTTCTGTGAGTATTTTTTGGCTATAAGGTTTCTCCTTCTATGCCCTGGTCACAAACAATCCTTTGTAAATACCTGACATCCAGCTACGTGGTATTTCAGATGAGCTGAATCATCTGAAATTTTGGACACGTTTTGTTACATCTTGTCTCACAGAGCAGGTGGTGGTATTTCTGCTTATAGATTGGATCAGACTGACATTTTTGGACAAGAGGAAGCTTTGCAGAAGTCAACCTGTGTAGTGGTTAGACATTTAATTTACAGTTAAAATCAACTTAACTCCGTTACCTAACAGGGCTTTTCCCCACCATGTTTGCTCTGCTATTCAAGGAAACAGAAAGAGAATGGCATGAATTTGCATTCAGAACTCAACAATATAACTGAGAGAAAGAAATGGGCTCTCCAGAAAGAAGAGTATGGTTCTCAGAAACATTTTTTAAGGCTGCATACGTAAGTCCTATTCATTTCACCGAAAGTAAGGAAAACACACAAAGCTAGGCACTGCTTTGAACACTGATCTGAACTAATTGTTTATCCAGTGGCTGGAGGAACAACTTTTGCTGGTGATTGCTCTTAATTCCTATACGAAGAATAAATTTTATTTTTCGACGGCTCCAGTTCAAATTCAGTATTGTAGTAAAAACAAAAAAAAGGATATCAGTCTTATTTGCAGGACACTACAAGCTAAGACAGAGGGTTAAATCTCCTCTGTAAACAAATGCACAACAAATACTCTCCTATTTTAACTTCGCATATTATTCAGGAGGGCCAGATTCTGATCTGGATTGTATATGGCAGCCAGTACTCTATCCTCTTGTATATGAGACAGGAACAGTTTCCATCCATTCTGCCCCCAAAATAGGCAAAGATGGAGCAGCAAGAGAATGGCTGATATATTTGATACACCTTAGTCAGTCAGGCTACACCAACTCCCAAAGGTGACAACCGCATCCCTCAAAGTTTCAGCAGAAAGAAAAGACAAGACAGAAACTTCTGAGAGCTCACAGTCGAATGAGAACTCCCAACCAACATGAGCTCAGACAAAAGAAGGTACCCACTTGAATGCAAGTTTAGATACAGCATCTGCTGGCTTTACAGTTTAGCACTTGCCCTCTTGCAGTCGACCTCCATGAAGTACAGTTAATAGGCTTGGCTTACTGTTCAATAAAGAGTGAAAATACAAAGCTATACATATATATACATAATGCATTAATTTTGGCTTTGAGTCGTACTTTTGTTAATCCAAACAGATTTAGAAAGATTTCCTCTGAAGTTCCAGAAGTAGATAGTTCAGCCACTGTACAAATACACAACGTACAATTACATACAATTAAACAGCTACTAAAACACATTCCCTAAACTCATCTACAGCATGTATCTTATGGAAATAAAACTCATTTTCACACAAATCCATGAAAGCACATCAGGGCTTTCACTATGACTGATTTTCAAATGATGTCATTTTCTTACATGCTTTTCTTCTAATTGGTCAATTATCAATGTCAATTTGCTCACATTTTCTGAAGTATTGGAATTACATTTCTATGCACTTAATGCATCTATACCAAATGGTACTTCTATAAAGACAGGAAAGTAGATTATATAAATACTGTCCATCTATCAGCTGGAAATACTAAATAAGGATGTTTTTTAATTCTATGTGTCTCTCATGTACTGTCTAAAGAAACAGGGCAAATGAACCAGTATTCATCTAAATCCTTACAAACTTCCCATTATAACATTTTATAGAAGTGTAGTCAAACAAAGGAAAATTTAGACAAATGGTGTCAAAGTTACAATTTTTAATTAAAGGAACAATCTTTTGGTTTATTTTTAAATATCAGTGCAGAAGACATGAATTGGCATGCAGAATTTTAATTATACACCATAGAGGTTTTAGGCTTTTATAGGATGGACATTCTCTTGATCAGTCAAGATGTTCCATAGTTCACAAGTTCTGACACATGCCAGGTGGCTAAGAGCTGCACCACAAATCTTCTAATTCCAAACAAGCAGGAGAATAAAATCATGGGATCTTTGTTAATGGCAAAGAAGCAGACATAGATCAACATCTACGACCTTCTGAAAAAACCACCTTAAATGCATAGGCAATTCAGAGAGGAAAGGTAGGTATAAAAAAATTTCTGCTTCCACAAAACAGTTAAGCTCCACTGACAAAGAGAGGAAACAGAAGTAACATTACTGCAGCATTAACGGTCTGTACAACGAGGGATCACAGAGGGAAATGTTCCATATATGTAACTCCCCACAAAGCATGAATCACTAAGAAATGTATGTAGATGGTCCCTAGAAATGTGAAATATAACTGTTTTCTTACTAAATAAAGCATATGTGGCGTAAACTTCAATTCATGCACTACCATTAGACAACAAAATATTTTTCAAGGTTGTAACAGAAGGTGGAAAACTGTCACGTATCTGGTTTTCTAGTAACAACATTGACTCAATATTTCTCCAACACAGCTCTTTGTCTCTCACAAGGGACGGCAGAGCACTGTGTAGCACTTTTATTCCTGACAGTTTTACTTGCAGGTGCATACAGTCAATCTATTTGCCATTTCTTCTGTTGCACTCCCAAAAGAATACACCTTTATTGGTTCTAAAAGCAAGTGACATATTTCCCACTAACTGAACAGTCTCAGACACTTCCTTTATAAATAAGTTATTTTAGAAATATTTCTGTATGTGAGAAGCTGGAAAAGGCTACCTAATCTGTGGCAAGCTAAGAACTATAGTCTCCAGGAGTTTTCCTTGAGGAAGAATTTAGAACCTAAGTATTTTCATATTAAATGAAAAGCTGTATGTTTGCTGTTATATGGGCAGGAGAAAGACTCATGAAGACACAAAAGTTACAGCAGAGGTGAGATATTTCCAGAAATAATCAAAAAGAGTAAACACTAATGAAAACAAAACTGCTTTCCTGCCCACCGTTAGAAAACATATTGATTTTCTAACCAATTCCACACATGATCTAAGTTTATGTAATTTAATACAGTGGATACTGTGTTCCCTGAATACACTTCCCAGAACATACTGAATACAATAGATACTGACTCCACATCCCAAAATAATGCAAGCATTGTCCGCAGATAAAGAAATTTGGTAAACTTGACACAAGGAAAGCTGTTCAAGCTCACGGCTCGTGTATCGTTGGAGTGTAATGACAAAGTTACATCACCAGACCCGCAGCTGGTGTCAACTAAGGACTAAACTGTACACTCGTAACGCGCTAAGCTACAAGGAGCAAACACAAAACAGACATCACCAGCTGGAATCAAAACCATTAATATAACTAACAGTACCTATATAATTTATTAGTCTGTACTGTTAAAAACTCAAGATTCTGTACTACTGCTCTTCCCCAAAATAGGCTACGAGTTGCTTTGCAAATGTATTAGCAAAATCAGATTTCCTGTGTGTGCTCTACTGCTAATACTTTACTCAACGGAAAAGTAAATTCTGAAAATGGAGCTATCCGCCCCAAAGTAGTTCTAGAGAATAAATACTGTGCTAAAAATTAACAATTAAACATCTCGTTTCATTTACCAATCATCCACATATGTAAAACGTACTCGAAAATATTGTTACTCTTGGTTGGAGCAAATCAAACACAGAAAAAGATAGCCTAGCATTCTTTGATCTGAGACATGCAGAGGCATAAAATGTTTGGACATGATAAAAATTTGACATCACGGATAAGCTTCACATCTTTTATTCTTTTTCATAAAGAAGTGTCAGACAACTATATAAAAATAATAGATCAAATAAACATAGACACTGTTGTACACAGAGCATAAAACCTTAAAAAAATACTGAATAATTCAAGGGAATTCTAGCAACACTTGTGATTTACAACACTTGCAATTTACAACACTTGCAATTTTTCATAAAGCAACACTTTTTTTAATTTTCATCTTTTTTTCCTACGGTGCCTCAGGAAAAAGAAAGGCAAAACTTGAAACTATAACTAGAAATATTAAAGTGTTTGCTTTCAGGATCAGTGTAGTAAATATGCCATTTCTTTTAGATGGTAATGCAATATGCAAACAATATTTGTCCCAGATCACTACAGTAAACAAAATTTTCAGAGACTACAGTATTTTTCCCTCCTGCCATTTGCAAATTACTTTGAAAAAAATGACATTTTTTGAATAACTTCACAACAGAAGATATTTTTCCCTTCTAAACCAACAGAATCACACAGAGATTAGGTATCTTTGCCTGTTCTAGGGCAAGCGCTCAGACTTTCAGCAATGTGCAGCCTCTTAGTAAGTGCAGTAGGCTGTATTATTTCTGCTATCTGCACCAACCTGAAAATCTCTGCATCACGCTGCTTGACATGTGTCACAGGCAGAGCCAAGACCCGGTCTGTTTTACCTCTGATGTGCTCCTTGCATCGGCCGTGTCACTTTAAAACACATTTTTTTCCATAACTTGCCCCCTAATTAATACTTCCCAATGGTTTAGGCACAGTAGAAAAAACAGATCACCAGGAAAAACACAGACCTTCAAAGGGTGACTAAATATATAATTGGGAGTTACAACACATGACTTGACTTGGAAGCAAATGTCACATCCACGTTTCGCTTTTATCTCCTGTACCTATGTTTTGTGTGATCACACTTCGACTACTGTTTGCTTGTTCTTGAGATTGTTTCCTAAACTTCTCCATTTGAGAAATAACATCGTAAAATGTTTTCCTGCCAGCCAACTTTGAAAGTAATTTCCTTCTCTCCATCCCTTCTAGACATACTGACACCTTAATGCTACTGCTTTCCTTTCTCTTGCAGAAAGTTTCTCAAACCTGTATCACTTTTTCGTTGTCAGAGCAGCTGGAGTTTTGGGAGCACGTGTTGCAAAGACCAGACGCACTTCTGCGTGCTGGAGGAGTTGTTAGCAGTTGTACTCATATAACCATGATGGCCATGGGAATCATCCGACTGTTCCAAAATCCAACACTTGACCAGCCCTCCTGACTTTCATTCCTTTCGACACTCCTAACGAATCCAAGTGAATAGTCTTGGGTTTATATATTTACGATCTCTTGTTAAAGATTTTGATACTCTGCCCAGGTACACTCAGTTTCCAGCCTGGCCACAACATATCCGAAATAAATGTTCTTATTTGGTTTTTGTTTTATTTTATTTTTTGTTGTTGTTGTTGTTTTATTTTCACTGAATTCTCCTTTCAGAAGTTCTAATTACAAAGCACCAACTAACTGGTAACTCTGTTGTCTAAGTTTTAATGAAGGGAGCTCTTTTAGGGAGAAACAGCTGTATTTTTAAAAAAAAATAGAGGACATGTATGCTGATGTAAAGAGTATTGACACAACTGCAAGCACTCATTAGCTGCAGTGGTTTTGTTAACCTCATACTTAAAATATCATTAATTCCTTTAGTACCTGAACTTATAATAAACCAAAAGGAGTAAATTAAATGAATACATATATATATATATATAATATGCATAAGTGGCATATGAGTCACCTTGATCTCCTTTGGGATGGAACTCTAATTAACACTGGAACATATTTTGTCTATAAAAAATTCTCTTGATTGCTCAAGAGGTAACAGGAACTCATTTTGCCAGATGATGTTAACTTTTATGGGTTAAGATTGTGAGTTACTAGGAGTTGTGGCTGTTGGTTTTTATGCTTACGGCACTTTTTAAGCAACTTAATATATTAAGAATCATGACATTCACATTTGATGTAAGAGAAATAAACAAAAAGGAAGAGAAATGATAAATCATTAGGTATTAAAATATTAGAACTGAGGAAAGAACTAT
This sequence comes from Apaloderma vittatum, assembly GCF_000703405.1. Taxonomy (NCBI): domain Eukaryota; kingdom Metazoa; phylum Chordata; class Aves; order Trogoniformes; family Trogonidae; genus Apaloderma; species Apaloderma vittatum. Next base: position 44,613 of record NW_009707408.1, read on the forward strand.
ATTAATACCCTGACATACCACTTGCACATTTTTTATATATGTAAGTTCAGGTAATTAGAGCAAAGAAATTAAGTTATTGACATGAGCTGACTGTAAAGTGTAAAGAAAGCTGCTGTAAAGCAATGGAATGGCCTTTGCAACTCTGAGATTTGCTAGGAGTTCTTGGAAAGATTATTTGCAGATTGAAAGAATATTAAAATCACTTCTGTATAAAGTTATTAGCTTTTTTATTTTATGTATGTTTTCAGAAATTTAAATATGTAACAACTGCAAAAGTTGTTACAATTTCAAGTTGAAATTTAGCATGGAACACAGGAATTTGCATAAAGCAATCTTGTGCATTTAAATAAAAAAAAACACCCCGCCCTTGAAAATGTTTAACATCTTCATTGAATTAGAAATTTAAAAAATATTTCCCACCTAAAAAAAATTCAGACTCAGTGCAAAATAAATATATTGCTTTTCAACATGCTAAAAGACACCATGAGTTAACAAAGGAGTTATATGATTCTAAACCAGTTTTATTACTCAACCTGAAGTGCAGAATACACAGAATACTCATACTAAAACTACTAAAAGTGAAGACGAATAGTGGAACTGCACATCTTCCAAAGAAACCAGACTTACTGGGTAAAAAACCTTAAATCGCATACCATAAGTGGAAGATTTAACTTAAGATTCTCTTTTTTTCCAGTTTACCTCCTTTATCAAAGGAAACACCAAAACATTCTTTGACAGAATGTTAAGGCTTGAAGCCTTTCAAGCTGTTCTTACCCCTTACTTCTATTTGCGTTTGTATAGACAAAACTAAATGTCACAAAACCAAAATCTTTGCATCCTCATTTCTCTCAGTAAAGGTAAGTATAATTAACCATACTACTATCTCTATTTTTACTGAAAGGGATACTTTTTATGTAACACAAAATTTCTACCAGGCTCCGTAATAGGAGAGCCAATAAAATCGTTAGGTACTAAAAGCAGTTGCTGGATGGGTTTAAATGCCCAAATGCAGAATAATTATAAAAAAAAAAAAAAATTGCTAGTACCTTATCTACCAAACTGAGTTACTTTTGGGGAAAGGGTGCTAGATGAGAGTGCTAGTTCTGCTGTAACTGTCAGTTTACCTTGTTCTTCTGCCCTGGTAAGAGACAGGAAGACTTCAGAGAAATGAAGGCCCAAAGAACCTTCTCTAGTCTTGATGGTTCACATAATGTTACGGGAGGCAACCAAACTTACCTCCCGAGACCGCTTCCAACAGCTGTAGACATTGTCATCTGAACTGGAACTGTTCTTAGAACAGAGCAGTAAGGTTCTGAAAAGTCTCCTCATGTCCTCCATATTATTCCTGTTGGTTTTTCTTCCATTGACTACTTCCCAACAAAGTCTGATTTTTTGTATTAGTTGATATGTACTGAGCCATACAAGTATGCAGAACAGCAAAGACAGATTCATAAGAGTTCTGAACTACATATTCAAAAGTCTGACAAATAAAAATTGCTCCGTATCCTCTCAGTAAAGTCAGTATTACACATTATTTAATTTCCCCGCAATCAGTTTGGATTTGCACTGGAACACCCTTCTCAGCAAGCAACGACTATGTTTGTTGCATTTTCCATTATTTTTCACAAGTCTGCCAAAGAACTATTAGCGTTTCATGTCAGTGACACCTGGCAACCACAGTGACTCTGCAAAATTTAATGGCAGCAAGGGAATTGTTATTGTCTATTGCTTCACTGGTCCATGAACTGAGGAGTTCCTGAGCAAGTCTTGGCACAGTGCAGCAAAGCAGCTGTTAGGCCCTATTGTTGTCAAGAATGTGCATTTTGACAACTACTAATCATGTATTTACTCTGAACAGTGAATAATCTTATACACTTATTATTCTCAGAATAAATTGGCCCAACAAGTGATGGCAGCTCTAAATGAGTTTCTTATACCCTAGCAAGAAAACACAGTAATTAATTAGTTTATTGTTATTTAGCCACAATTTAGTTAGTTATTTACTCAAGCCATTCATCAGATATATCAAAGCAGGTAGCTTTTCATGGCAGTTATGGTTATCCAGTTTCTGGCAAAATTCCTTCCTAACTGCACTGCT
>NW_009707408.1:46741-73517 GCF_000703405.1 Apaloderma vittatum
TTGTCTTTAAGATGAGATATCTAATTGTGTAAAATGGTGAAATTATGTAACAGACAGAAAAATGGACAGTATATGTAAATCACAACATTCAAATGGGTTCATGCTGGTGGTTATCTACTCTCTGTTAAAAAAAACACCAATACATTAATCTTGAACAGGTTACTTACCGCTCATATAACAGTTAATTCTTTTTGCCACAGACATCTACTTCTAAAGAAAATACAAGGTTCAATGGCGGCTTCTGTCAGCAACCCCGTATTATCACTAAAAATACACGTAACTACACTGATGGTAATACAGCATGAATGATCATTAATTATTAGATTCATTCATTAAAAGCACAGGGGACAGAGTCCTAATGTTAATTTAAACCCCAGATAGAGCATAAGGACATGCAGGCCGTATTACCACCCACCCAGAAAACCGCCGGTAAGTTCTTGGCAGGAAAAGCATGTAAGCACTTAGTTGGGGCTACTGGTCTAACAGCAGGACTGCTGATAGCACAAGTGGGATAAGTTATTTTAACACGCTGTTAATATGAATCACTCCTTATTATACCAGAGCTAAGTGAGAGAAGCAATGAGGTACAAAACTTAACAGCCTTAGGATAAGCCTGGAGAGATATGAGTTAAAAGGAAGAGGAAAAGAATCTCTGAGCAGCTGAGCATGATTAAAATCAAGACACATACAAAAGACTACGAGCCCAGACTGGCCCTAAACACAAGCAAGTATCATATTAGAACACAGAATACAAGAACGCTGATGTTTATGAGTAACTTCAAAATCTACTATTTTAAAATGTTGTGATGTGGCATCAAAATAATTTATTTTGTGTGGTTATTTTTAGCCCTTCTGTCTTTAGCTGTAACTCTGCACTCCCTCATAATCTAAAGAGATGCACTTCATCTTCTTCTGGGGCTAACAAAAACATTCCAGGTCTATTACTTTGAAAATAACATAATGACTTGTGTTGAAATACTTAACTCAGCATCGAAACATACTGAAATTTTATGTTCCATTTCAATGTCCACAGCCTCAGAAGCATACCTGGACTGTGATGGTAAACTGCATGGAATCAGAATACTTCCTTCTCCTCTTAAAACTTTCTATGATGCTTACTGTTATCCCTTCTCTTTTGCCTGCTTCTCCAGCTCCAAACAATTAAGTTTCATTGAATTGCAAGTTCGCTAATTGAATAGATATACAGGCAGTTGAAAGCATCAGGATTCTCTACAGGATCTTGTTTATCAGTGTCTAAATCCTGGTTAACAGCTTGGTATCATTCTAAATATACAACTCTTTATTGAAGTATTTATGTACAATATTTGTTTACCACGGCAACTCCTCTATCAACTTGACATACCTAGAAGTAATTTTATTCAGATACTTTCACTTCTTTGTTAGAATTCATCCATATTTTATGGTATTTAGAGAGAAATAATGAATTCTCAATATATGTTTCAACTTATTCTATGTGTAAAAGGTACTTGACAGTTTTCTAATAGGATTTACATGACTAAAGTTATTTGCCAACCACTGAATTGGTCAAACAGCCAATAAAATTAGTTGGGGGAAAAATCACGGCAATATTTGAACATTATTCAACTTCTGGTTCTTCCATTAAGAAAGTTACTTACTTTACTTTTTGAATTTATACCCTGACTACAATTTTTAAAAAAAAGAAATGTCAACAAGAAAGCATATGTATCCCAGCAAAAATACAGGTTCTCTAATTATCTTTTCCCATCATCTTTTGTTACACTTCAGACTCCGTAGCCAACAGTTTCTATAGTCCATTAAAAATTAATCTCGCCCTGTCCCAGACCCCTGGAAGAACCTAGTCCACGCTGAACGCAGCTCAGGAAAAGCAATCTACTGCTGCCTTCTGAGTTGCTCAGAGCTGAATACTCAAAACACCTTTTCTCATCTTAGTCCCATGATCGAATGCTGTGAAAAAAAGAGGTTACGTAGCTGATTAGTTAAGCTGCTGTAAATTCACAGTATGTTAATGGACTGGACTGTGTCCTTGGCTCACTAAAGAGACAGAGCCAACATCCTTCCTCATCTGCATTTGTGGAAGTCATAGAATCACAGAATGTTGGGGGTTGGAAGGGACCTCTAGAGATCCTCTAGTCCAACCCCCCTGCCAGAGCAGGATCCCTAGGGCAGCCGCACCGCATCCAGGCGGGGTTTGAAAGTCTCCAGGGAAGGAAACTCCACAACCTCTCTGGGCAGCTTGTTCCAGAGCTCCGTTACCCTCACAGTAAAGAAGTTTCTCCTCATGTGGAGGTGGAACTTCCTACGTTCTACGTTAAATCCATTATTCCTTGTTCTGCTGCTGGGCACCACTGAAATGGCCGGACGTGTTAAGCCACGTGCTGTGTTTGGATATATCCACCACGGCCAAGTCACAGAGCAGAAGAACACACAGACTGCTCACAGAAATGTAAACCCACAGCTCAGAAACATGAAGGGTAATTGGTGATCTGTCTCTGCTTGACCTATTAAACTGCATTTCATTGACATCTGATTTACTAGTGAAAGCACAGGATGAAGAATACACAGCCCTAGAACTGCCAAAATTAAGGCAGACCCCAAAGGGAGTTTGTAGGGTTAAACAGAATAATAACTACAGCATGACTGGAAAGGAAGCTGGATATAATAGGATAGGTAATTACAGAAGGCAAGAAATAATTCAAGGCTGCAACATCATGAGAGTACAGTACCAGGAGAGATTAGAGGGAGAAAGAAATAAGAGTGGTCATGATGTGTTGTACATACACTGTTGAGTTTCCAGTAGGGAATAATTCACTTATGTAATTCAACTCTTTCTCCCTCATCACAGCCAGAAATCGCCCTGAGTTAAACAGAGGACAAAATTAAGAGATACTGTGAATTCTACAGTATCTTCTGTACCAGCAGCCATAATCCAGTTCCTCTTGCAGTAAATGAGTAATACTTAATAATGATAATAGTAATAATTAATATTAAACACTTAGTGAAAGTTTATTATCTTCAAGTCACATTAAGTAATTAACCAATTCATTAAGACTGCTAGCATAAAAGCAAGCAATAAAGTAACACAGAGACACACCCTGCAGGTCTAACATTTAATAATCTATTCCACTAGTAAAAAAAAAATTAACATTTATTTCCTAATATAATAATGTTCTAGTCTTCCACTTATGCAAATAAAAACTGAAGAACATTTTTCTTTTTTTTTAAAGTTCTTATCTCTTCAGAAGTTGCATTTGGGTTGCACAATTTTAGGTGGGAAAAACTGCACTGGTATATGCAAGTGCTTGTTTGAGATAAACGTCTACTCCGCAAATCCTACCAGAAAATGATAAAAGCAGAAATTTTGTAAAACAAAACAAAGATCATAGAATCATAGAAACATTCAAGTTGGAAAAGATCCTTGGGATCATCAAGCCCAACCTATAACTACTCTACAGAGTCCACACCTAACCCATATACCCCAACCCTACACTCAAACGACTTTTAAACATCTCCAGGGAAGGTGACTCAACCACCTACCCAGGCAGCCTGTTCCAGTGCCTGATCACTCTTTCTGCAAAAATTTTTTCCTAACATCCAGCCTAAATCTACCCTGTTGCAGCTTGTGGCCATTCCCTCTAGTTCTACTACCCATTACCTGTGATAAGAGACCAGCACCAACCTCTCTACAATATCCTTTCAGGTAGTTGTAGAGAGCGATGAGGTCTCCCCTCAGCCTCCTCTTCAGATGAACATTGACCTATTTATCATACATTTATATTATTTCCAGTAATCTTGATGAACTTTTCAAATTCAGTGGACCAAATCCTGTAGTTATGCAGTCATAAAACCAGAGCAGTTACACTGTTACTAAGAGGCCTCCAGTAAGAAGGAAAGTAACAAAACTGGGACAGAAAGTACCTTGCAATGCCTCACATTTCACATCAGCATTTTCTTTTCTGTTCTTTCGTTTTCAGGGGCACCCAGATGGGTCACAGTTTTCCCAGCAAAACATGGTGGTATATTCTCATTGTTACTTGGTTTCAGGTTGGCTAGTGGAAGAGAAAACCAAGTAGAACTTTGATCTCTTCTGGGGAGACTTAAATGTGTGTGAAGTTCAGAGTTCATGCAGCCTTGTTTTGCACAGTAGTTAATGACAATTATTCTAAGGAGGCATAGCTCCCTTTTCTGCTTTAGCATGCCTGAAAGCATTTTTCACATTTTGATTTGCAAGAAAATGCTTTAGATCAGATTTGAGAACTTCCATTTTGTTACATGGAAGTTTCAAATGCAATTTTTTGCTTTCAATTTGTATCTTGAATTATGGTTACAGTAAAAAAACAGAAACCCTTGAGCTGTACTTTCTCTTACTTTATCTTACATTTTGTATTTGCAAGGTCACAACTTTTTCTGCTTCATGCTAACGAAATGCACAACTGCCTTAACTGAGTTCAGGACAGCTGAATAAAACTAGTACCAAATAAAACTAGTACTGCTGGAAGAGAGGAAGAAGTGAACAATTTTTCTTCTACCAACAGCAAAATAAGATCTGGTGGATTATTTTCTGGAAGTTAGACCTTATTTCCTCCTTTCATTTATGCAGTTTCTGAAACTTCAACTACAAACTAAGTTTCACCTTACTTGCAACTTGCTTCTTTGCCTGAGAACCCCCCCTTGAGAGACACAGCGCTTGTAGTACGCAGTATTTTAAGAACGTGTTTCTAATTAAGTGAACAGGTGGCTTCAGCCAGCAGGAACTACTGAGCAAACAAACCCAGTGAGAGCTGGGACTAGTTGTAGCAGATGGTGTGGTCTTTGTACCACTTTAATGAAGACTGTGCCTGAGCTCTCTGTTGGGTTTAATAGAACATTTTCCTTATCATTTGTGCAACTACATTTACACATACAGAGAAAAAAAAAAAGAAATTATTTCTAGATTTCAAAAGCAATACATTCTGTGCATCCTTCAAGCATGTTCAAGTATACCACTATCTGATAAGTATATATTATGCATAACAAAATTCACTTAGAAGGTTGATTCGTACCTAACACTATTATCTATTATCCATCCACCAGTTAAATATACTGTTGTAATATTTGTATCATGTCAGCAATCACCTTGTGAAACTTTGCACAGACATTAACAGTCTTTAAGGAGCAGGTAGACACAGATTTTTAACATTCTCTTGCTAAGCCCTTTTTCTAAATTCATCTATCAAAGGTTTAGAATACATTTATGAAATTATAAGCTTCCCTTCACAGATTTATGTGAGCATACTCCAAATCAGAGTTCACATCAGGAACGGGAAGATTTGCTCATTGATTTAATGAGGTTTAACATTCTATCTTGCATCCTCCCACTGACTTAGGTGAGGTAGATTAGAAAGAAAAGCAGTAGCACAAAACCAATTTCAACAGAAAAATGACCATTCCAACTTGAGTAAGGATTGAAAAGAAAAATAAGGAACAGAATAGTAGAGAAATTTCCAGTACAAATTCAGTTATTGAATTCAGAAATGACAATATTATCCTGTATTATCAGAGAGACCTCATGAATTTATAAAGTATTCATACATACAGTCTTCCATTCAAACACTTCCTAAAATGCATCCATATGTAACATAGTCCAAACCTTACAAGAGCATTATTTCAAACTGGTTCTCCAAAGTCAGAAACAGCTTACTTATCTCTGAGGTTCACCTCAGCAGGTAAATGCCCCTCTTGCTCCATGGCTGTTTCAGGCAAATAGTGTCATACTTCAACAGTAAATGTTTGGGGATATTGCCAATAAGTTACACAGCACGGATGCAGGAAAGCCAAGACAGTGAGTGAGGATGGGGAGAAGAAAAGAAAGTTAAAAAAAAGCGTGTGGACCATAAGATAAAGGAAGCCCAGTGAGTGTTACGGATGGAATCAGACCATTTCCTAACAGGCATGCTGCAGTCCAATTTTTTTTTTTCTCTTGTATGGAGAAACATGTTAGGAGAACAAATCTGAATCAGATCTATAAACCTGCACGCTGTCAAAAAAGAGGATAGAGCCATTTAAAAGTAATGTAGTTGTCTGATCATTTTTTTATTTCCACAAACTGCATTCTATCATTAGGTCAATTAATATACGCAGTGGCCAGCATATATAGTATCTGAAACACAGAATAGATGCCATTTTTCTTTAAAAGCATGGAAAAATTACTTTAAATTTTTCAAATGGAATAGATATTTGGAAGGATGAGAGATTAAGATAGCAGCTAAGAGTGCAGTTTGACTGTATCTTTGCTTCCATTATTTTAATTATTATATTTGCTACCAGGCTATAGTGTAGTCTGGCTATGTGTCTTAGGTTTATATTCATGTGTGTTTCTGTTCAAAGTACATTTAAAAAAACCCCACAACTGAATAATTTACTATGACAAAATCATTCATGAAAAAGGGTATACCTAGTTCAAGTTGTCACATACTATATAGATTCTTTTACAAGGCTTAAAAATATTACCCACGTGGAAAAGATGGATACTCACAGAAACTTATGATGGATGGATCAGAAAAAGGAAATATGAAAAGCACCCTTTTAACTCCAGCAATTCTACCATGATATTATAATACGACTTGACAATTCATTGAAAACCATATTCCACCTTACCTTTGTGCAAAAATTCAATTGGCAAGGAAAAATAAAGAAACAACGTGGCCCCCTCTATATTTAAATACTGCAAAAATTTGGCTGGAATGCTGCAAGAATCGCAGTCTACACATCTCATTATTCTTACTATTCATATCACTAAACTTGTCTTGCTAGTTCTATTTATTTTTCGCTGGAGTAATTTTTTTGGGAACTTCAAAGCAATTAGTTCAGGAGCACATGTTAAAGGGTGAAGAGTTTCAGTGTTGCAGCAATGTAAGATAACTATAGATCACAAAATCTGTCACGGAATAATGCAATCAAGAACAAAGCAAATTGAAACTTTGTTTTCAAAAGATAAGAATGCAGTGGAATGCATCACTAGCTCCTCTTATTTCTTGTGCTGTCTACTGAAATGAGACTCTCCACTTGCATATTTCAAAGTCATTGGTTAATTATCCTGTAGCAAACCCACGTTTTGGGTACTGTGATTTGAACATAATGATGTGACTATAATTTGAACAAATTAGAAATATGCAAAGTTGAATACTTGATTTCAGATATAATCCAGTAATTAAAAACATAACAAATCATTTAGCAGGAATAGCTGAGAGAAAGTGCTAATTGCAGTGCCTGTATCTCCCCCGCATTTTCAGTGCTTTACTCCAACCCTAAATCAAGATCCAGTGGCAAGAAATAATGAATTAAAAGGTTTATTTCCTAGACTTTCAAACCACACAGAATAAGAAAGGAACAAGATGGACTAAACTGACATAATTTGCATTGCCAAGTTGATGTTTGTCATGCAATCCCTGTACAACAGAAAACAGTAATATGCCAGTGTGCAAAGTTACGTGGGAAATACGAGGGCAGAATAAATATAAGGAATGAACGTTGAGGAACATTTCTTTTAAAAATATGCTCTTGGTGTTACCCTGGTATTTTTTTATAGTCCTGATGAAAGTCTTTACTATCAATTCACGCAGTAAAAGATATTTTTGGTATTTCCACAATAGAGTATCACGGTTCTGTGTGGATTTTAGGCATCAGCATTTACAAACCCTTCTCGGAGCTCTCCCTATGGCAACTGCTCTCAGGTACTCGAGGTTAATATTACTGAATGTTCTTTTCACTGGGAGATCAAGCCTCCTTGTCAAAAAGGCCTGCTCCAAACTCAGTAATACAAAGGAAAATAGCACTGGCTATTCTACAGCCCCCTGAAATTACAGGCAGCCTTTTATTCCCTGCCTTCAGTGGGAATTCAAATCCTACAGTGACATTGGTTTTTGCCATTCCCCGATGAAAAAAATACAAGCATGCTTCAAGTGTGTTGAAAATGCATATTCAGCAGTGCTGTTCAGCCATGAATATTGTTCAACAAGGACTGAAAAGAGCGGATGAACGATATGAATACTTTACAAGTCAAATCTGTAATCTGAGAACTCAAATGAAAACTACCTTTCCTACCTCCTTGTTCCCTTCGCAGCCTGTTTGGTCACAGACATAAACCTATGCTTTCTCACACGTCAGTCTGTATCCAGAGGTTGTTCCAGTGTCGTATAGTTTTCTCACCCCTCCTGCTATGGAAAATGTGCAACATTCACACTACTTCGAAATGCAATATTGGGCTTATATAGGCAAAACATTATTTCCTATCGACAATGCTCATCAGTTTTGCTAGTGTTTTATCTTCTAGCTGTCAGTTGAAAATCAGCAACTCTGGTTGGTTTAGACCTAATGTTCTAACAGCAAGCATAGGCGTCTGCTCAGCTTTTAAGCAGAGACTGAAGTTACTTTAGGGGCACGAGTTGTTTTACACAGAAAATGATCCACAGACTTTGAGTGAATCACCAAAATCCCACTGACATTGCCTGGCCTGTGCCCATTTATCCTTCTTAAAAATCCGGCTTGGTGTTTATCTCCTCGATATATACAACAAACCCCTCCTTAAAATTCCCAGAAACTTGCTTGATTTGGTGAGCAACATAAGAGCACCAAATACTGCATTCTGCCTGTCATATTTGATGAAATAAATTTATCAAACTCATTTTATTTTTGTCACTGAGATACAATTTTTCAGATAGGTGAAATGCCCACGATAACTAGCTATTAACACCTTTGTCTTGTTCAAATATTTGTCTCCTACAAATATGGTTTATAAACTGGACCTTTTACTTCGTTAGAGAAGTGGGTAGAAGAGAAGATGATGAAACTTAGAATGCTAGATTTGGCTGGGAATTGGATTCAGTATCGCCCATCAGTTCTCCTTTCTTTTCTTAAAATCAAAAAGGCAACGTTGAGACGTCATGGTTCAATGTTACATCATCTCTCAGGAGGCATTACTCAAAAATGACATAAAGAATGCAAACAATAGCAACGTAGCAAAAAAAAAATGTCCAAAGAAACCCAGATATAGTATCAACACAGGATATACTCTTAGTGATTTCATGTAACCCACTGTCAGTAAGTGCAGTAATAAGTACTACTAACACCTATAGCCTGTATACCAGGATGCTAACCAGGCATTCAGAAGTCATGTTCTTACACTCATCCACTCTGAAACAACATAAAAATGCTAATCTTCAGGGATGTGGAAGAATTCATCTGTCTGCACAGACTTGGAGAACAAGTATAAATGGAAGGCTGACATAGATGACTGTGAAAAACGCAGTGCGTTTGGTTCTGTTCTTCCATTTAGTTCATACTCTGTGGTTCTTCAGAATGACAGACTGAAGCGCAGTGGAGAAAGTCTAAATACATCAGAAAAATAAGAAAAACATAGGTCTAATACATGGATCTCAATTATATAACATCCACAGGCATTAATAGTTTCATTAATTCCAGTTTAAATATTGCTCATTTGAATTTACTACTGTCCATATAAGAAAATGAATTTCCATATACTTGTGCAGAATCCTTAACAGGTAAATACCATGCCAAGACAAAATACAATAAGCACAAAGAATCAGAAAAGCTGCTCAGGTAAGATATCTGAAAAGAATTATGTCAGTAAGAATGAGGCACAAGAACACCAATCAAAAATGAAAACTGATGTTAAATTATCATATGCACGACATATAAAATTAAGCTATCAGTGGTCAGGAACTGGCTCAAAAATAAGAATGCTGACTGTTCAAGAGTCCAAGAGTTTTTGGAATGCTTCAGCTTCTCATTTTCTTGAGAGAGGGGAAAAAAACCCCAAACATCTCTGCCTAAGCATTTTGATACTTTATTTGAGAGGATTCAGGACAAATTATTCTTAAACCTGAAGTCGGAGTTGCTCTTTATTTCTGACATATTACTTGAACCATGGCGGCACACACCAGTATCCCTAGGACCTTGGAGGGAAGAATACAAGCACTTGCCTTGTGCTACAGCTGCCTTAACCTTCTGGGACCAAGAGAGACCAAAGTAAGGACTAACTCTCAGTGTCGTTTCCAAGACCAAATAATCTTAGCGCACATCTCCAGAAATTCTTACCTCTTACGTACAGAACTGCAAATCTAAACGCGGTTTCAGTAACTTGTGTGGTTTTCCATGTAGCTGCAAATACACATCAGAGACCAAGTAATCAATATTCAGACCCAAGCCACTCACTCAGATTAACACTTACTTTCCATTTTTCTTATTTAGGTAGCTGATGGTACTGAACTACTAAACTGGTATGCACTGTACTACTAGAAGCAGTAATAATTTTGAGTCCTGCTATTATTAACACATCATGACACATGTGGTAGCTCATTCTTTCCTTTGTGTTGCATTTCAACGTGATGCCTCTTCGGAGGTTACTGAAATGATTGTTCATGCCCCGAATATCTGGTTAAACACAAATGTGTGATTCAAATTATTAACTAAAATGAAAGGAGAGAAGATGACAACATAAAGGGTCTTATTCTAATTCTCTTTGCAAATCTCAGCAGTTAAAAGCCAGATGAACAGAAATCAGTTAAGGTTCATTACAGTTACAATCCATCCAGAGAAAGAGAAAGATAGGAGCTCTGGTACATTAACTTTTACGCTTGTGACCCAGTAAATAATGCTCTAGTTAGAGCTATGACTTTTGCAACCCAAACCGCATATAATTACTATAATAATATATTAAATTTTGCATTGTTAAGTGCTGCTAAATGCAGATCTGAAGGACATCAAACTGAGAATAAAAAAAAGAGGCTATTTCTTTTAAAAAATTCACAGATGTATATTCAAAATTTTTACCCATGATGGTACTGTTTAAATAAATGAGAAAACAAGGCCGTCTGTCAAATCTACAGCAATCCGATTGAAAAATTAAATTTATGATGAGTCTAACACAGATGACATGCTTCTATTTTCTCTTCACACTGGGAGAGACTAGATTTGCAGTTAGCTTGGATCATTTAACCAATGCCTCTGTAACTCAGATGCAAATGCTGAGCATGCTACCTGAACCGACAGCAGTGGCGCAGGTGTGGGCTGAGGGAGGAAGTTTGACATTGCATTTGTCCCCACAAAAGGATTTTGATCGTACCATAACCCTGTTTCACTTGCCAGAAAGAATGAAGAATTTAATTCAAACACAGTCAATTATAGCTAGAAAATAGATCCACCATATATTATTGTATTTACTGAACTATATTCTAATGATTAAAAATTAATTTACTGTGGAAGTTGCATTAAAGGGATTATCTTCAGAGGTATGTGCAGGGTGGTTTAGAGCAAGTCTAAACTGGTGAATAGAGACAACTCATTAGAAATACTTGGAACGTTTTATTCTTGTTTAACCATTAGCATCTAAGTTGAAGAGTCAGGGAGCCAGTAACTGAGATGTCAAATTAAGCAGATTTTTAATGAATGCAGCCTGGTAAGGCTGCATTCAGAGGTTAAAAGAACACTGTATATCTTCTCATCTGCTAAAGGTAGGTCTCTGATGTGGACAAAAATGAATGTCAACTGCTAACAATGTCTGGCAAACTCGGTTGCACGACATAAGGTATTTTCTGTATATACAGTCAAGAACAGAATGATTTAAGTTTTGTCTCTTCAGTTCAACATACAGTACTGCATGTTCTGCAAAGCTCTGTGATAAATTCAGGTTATGATTTAACCTTACTTTCTCATCACTCTACTAGTTGTTTCTAAAGAAGACTTTCAGCAATTGTTAATACCTACTGTTTGAATTATTTTAATAATAGAAATTGAAAATTAGTAATAAGCAGTACCTGAAAGTAACATTCCAGTTATCCTCAGCAACATATCACCCAGTTGCAAATAATTATCTGGCTCATCTGGTTTAATACAGCTTACCAGATAACTGGTACTTGTACTTGGGTGCGAAGTCCTTGCATATATACCTTGTTCAGACCCTGACTATAACCCAAGTAAGCAATCTGCTCAAGGATGATGTATTTTCATAGAAAAAGCATGAGCTTTTCTGAGTTCCTGATGTGCTTTATGTGCCTCTCTCTGAACTATTGAAACCACAGCCTGAAAAACCTCTTTCCCATTACAAAGGTCCAAAAAAGAAACATGTCAGAACAAAGACAGACTGCATCTAATCCTATTAATGCTGTGCAAAATCAATCTCCTGAAGCTTTCTAGTGCTTGCAAACATGCAGTTAAGATGCCTCTGGTGATGGACAGAAATTGCAGGGTTTCCTCCCAATATTTTAGCCATTTCTTATTTTCATTCTCTTTGCTTTTGCTGGAAACTGATTGACTGTAAAAGATCTACTGCAATGTCAGTCTCCCTTTAGCAGCTGGGAAGTCACTTTGTCTTTCTTGCAGTCACAAAGAAACATAGGATAATCATGTTGTGACAGCTATACCCAGCAGAGAGGAAGAGAAGCAAATCTCTTTCCATTATTCTACTCTGCCCGTTTCAGCTGTTACCAAATTTCCTACCAGCAGAAGGAAGAACATTCCTTTTCACTTTCATTATTGGTGGGATAGCCAATAAGAAAGCTTATTTTCAGCTCATAAAGCATATTTTCTGTGCTACTAAAAGTATATTCTCCAGTTTTCATTAGTCTCTCCCATTTTAAGGGAAATAGTCCCTTAACTTTCCAATACTGCTCCTCAGACTGCGTATCTCAAGGTACTGTTGAGCTAGACAGCAATATCCTAGACTGAGATACTCAACAGGGAAAAAGATGCACAGAGACAATCCTCTGACACAAAAGCCTGGAACTGAAAGCACTAATATCACACAATTTAGCTGCCAGTTTCTACAAGCACTTGAATGTAAATCACAATTTCTACTGAAACTGAATTTAGTAATTAGAAACAGAGGGAAGAAAGCATGAAAAAGCTACTCTCTTTCTCTTCATTGCCTCTGAACTGCTCCTTCTTTCCATAGGTGCTGCCTCTCATTTAACAGAGACATTAGCATAGAAATAATCTGCATCAAGTCTGCTCAGTCCCAGGAGTTTTGGCTGCTTAACTGTATTAGAATGAAAAGAAAAATAAAAATTGAGTCATTATATTTTAGATTCTGATTAGCTGAAGGAAACACTTTGTTTTTATCAATGGATAAACATTAACAAAAATATCATTCCCTTTATAGTCTCATAACATTAGAGAACTTCCTTGTCACTGCAGTTCATTCAAAGAGCTAGAAAAAGGTAGAAAAAAGATCCCTAACATCAGCAGATTTCTAATAAAATGATCAGGTCCAAGTCAGATCAGCTACCTACAATTTCATATTCCTCATGGCATGTTCTCTGTAAAGAAATACCAACACATTTTTCTCATAAAGTATTCCCATAAATCACAGGTCATTACTCAGAACTCTCTTAAATAAAAAGTAAATAAAAAACCCAACCACCCAGCTTTAAAAAAAGTTCTGCACTAGAAGCACTATGTTGCAGCACTAAAGGCTTGGAATCTATCATGAAGTCATAGTTTCAGCTACTATAAAATATTAAGCTTGGCCAAGAACATCACAAAATTGGCAATAAATCTGAGATTCTATATAAAGAAAGGGCAGGTTAAGGATACTTTGCCATTCATTTCCCTAGATTGGTAGTTATTTGTTGAAGCATTCAACGTTTATGAATTTCTGCAAACCTAGAAGTAATAACTCAGCCAGCCAGCCACAGTGTCCCAGAACCATGAGCCAGTCAATAGAAAAATAACCAGTAATGAGTGTGATGTATTGGTCAGAGTAGATACTCCTACATTCTTTATTTAGCTCTGCCAGTAATTAGTATGTGACCTTGAACAAATCACTGAGCTAAAAAACAGTTTAAAGCACTCAGCTTATACTAAGCATTGATACAAATGTATCCTAATTCTCACAGATTTTCAAACGTAAATAATTAATTCAGGTTCTCTTACATTTATACGTTATTTTTAAAGCAAGCTGCAAGCCAGCAACAAATCTAAATTCCGCACCTACCGCCATCGAACATTGTTTTTAGTTCCCTTGAAAAAAAAAAGTCCAACTTTTCAAGAAGTGGATATGATCACAGCACTCTTACAGTGCTGCATTATCTAGTACTGTTACACTGCTGTATCACTACGAGGTAACAATACGGAGCCTGAATGCCTCCAACTTACCCACAGTTCCCTGATGTTCTCTTTCTGGACAATTAATGATAGAGAAATGAAGGCGCAGATTACTGGACACATCCCATGCTGACCCAGAAAGCACCGGAACAGGGAGGAGTGAGGTCAAGCAAGAAAACAGAGGCAGCAGGTCTGGCTCTGGGTCAGGGCAAGCCCCGGCACAGACACGCCGGGCAGCTGCTTTGTGCAGCACAGCTCCTGCCAGCCAAGGCGCTGACCTGACTCAATCTGCTCAACCCTGACTTGGCCACTACGCTCCTAGGAGGAGGATGCCTTCCAGGTCCCGACCAGAGCACTGAGATGCACCAACAAGGGAGTTCAATGCTCTTCTCACATTAAAAAAAGAGAGAGGTTCATACACAGGGCATTTCGGTACACCTAATATCTGACATACCTTCTGGAGGTGCATCTCAATCTCATGAGTTAATCAGCTTTTAAAGCTGCCTCGTGTAAGCGCTGAAGTGGAATGAGCCTGGGTCAACCAGCCTTTCCCAAGGCCGCACATCTGTGAAGAGGAGACTGAACCCAAACTACAGAAAGCCCGAGGCTAATAGCCAAGCCACCTGAACCCGCTCCTCCCTTTCTGACTGTATCCAAGCTCCCTGACTTTGGATTTCGGTTGTCTTTTATTCAGCTTAAGAGAGGTTTATAAACTGCAGTCATGCTGGGTAGATTTCTTTACAAGTCTTGCCCATGCCATTCAAAACATTGGCTGAAAAGCACCATATAGGCACAAAGCAGGATGTGTAAAACAGTATTTTTAAGAAGTATTTTCATATTTAAACTGTTATCAGAGCTTCAGAAATTCTGTCTGTGGCATCCAAAGAGAAGTCAGTAAGGTTACCATATGCAGACAAAATTAGTTTGAATCACTGGTATAATTAGTCCTGAGACAACCCTCTCAGAGGCATAAAACAATCTCTCTTGCAGCTCCTACTCTTGATTTTCCCTCAAGCCCTTTATGACAATGGGCAAATCTATCAGGCTTTCTACAGCTTCAGTTCATCTAAAAAACAGAAAAAAGGAAAAAAAAAACCCAACAAAATCCCAACAACAAAACCACAACAGCGTTCTCAGAGGAACACCATGAGTGAAGCACTTTGGGGGCACGGGATACTGAGCATCAATAACCGACGCTCACTGCCAAACACAGGCAGCCTACTCCCTTCTCAGCAACTCCTCATTTCAGAGGATTTCTGCCTGACACGAGAACTCACTGTGAGTTCACTGATCACCTCACACACTCCAAGTGTTTGTCTGCCACTGAATTCACCCGAGTCGTGAGTTGTGAAAGAGTGGAAGCCCATTCGCATTGCCATGAATAAATATCTTGTAAACAGAATGCGTTGGGGGGGAGTGTCATTGTCTCTCTGTTTGCGTAACAGTTTTTTCAGCAAAGCTCTATGAGGATGTATTAAACTGACATTGACAGAAAGTTACAGAATTCAGTTATATTTAGAACTTAATTTAAAATCTTAAAAACACCCTGAGGCCAGCTGTAGGAAGACAAAGAATACTTTTCTAATTAATTTTAAGTGGAAGTACTTTAAAATTTTATTTTAGTGAAGAGCAACCGAATTTTGAATATTTTTGCAGCATTTTAGAATGAAAATTCACCCTTGCAAATACAGTTAATCTGAACAAGGTCCTCTCTACAATATCACCAATTTTTATTTTTATACCATCCTTTATATTATAATAGCGGTAATTCCCTGTCAATCATTAGGTAAAATACATTTTCCTCAAGATTTTAGTTTTAAAAACCATTTCAAATCCCACAGGAAAAAGATGTGAAATCAAGCGTAAGGACGTTTCAGATTTTTTGCTTTAAAACAATTACAGTAATTCCCAGGGGCTTGTAATAGAAACAGGGAAAATAGATTTTTTTTTTCAGCTCGGCCAATCTGCTCTATCAAGGAAAGCGACAAGAATGCTAAAAGAGAAAAAAAAAATAGCTTAAATAGCTACTTACTGGGCGAAGGCCACTGAAGAGGTAACCCATTTAAGGTCAAATGACTCCTAGTCTGTTTCTGATATTGCCTTCTTTTCAAACCAGTTAAATATAGTGGTTCTGGTGTGCTTATCTGTCCAACCCTGTACAGAGAAAATCAACTTAAAAGATGTACCCAGCACCCAGGTTGTGTGTTAGTGGAAGGCAGACAAAGTATTCAAATGATCAGGCCAAACATTTGCTTATTACCCACTCTGGTTTTTTACTTACTTCAAACAAAAAACCAAAAACAAAACAAAAACTTAGAAAAATACTTATCTATTATTAGAAATGAAAGAAATTTGCATAGTGCTCCCGATATACATATTTCACAGAGGTTAGACCTTGGTGTGTTTTGATGTTTAGTTTCCTACTATCTTCGGTCAATACCTGCTATTACTTAGCAAAGGTGAGAGGTAACACCACATTCATGTTGCTCCAGCCTTGACGCCGTTTAAACAGCTACACATAGTGCCTTAAATTTTAATGACATTAGAGCAAATCTAAATTACACCAAGCAATTCACGGTCAAATCAGCGGTTTCAGCTCCTGAGGTATCTGAAATGTAGAATAAAATAGCCATAAGTCTTCTGGAGTGTATCACCTTAGCTGCATGAGCAAAAGGCAAGTAAAATTAGAGGATGGTATGAGAGCTTTCCTCTGTAAGAGAACTTTTAGGGTAGTATTTCTCCTGCAACCAGTGAGTTTGCTTGTGTCCTCCCCAATGGGATAAGTGTTCAACTTGAAACTAACACAAAAATTTAAGTATGCTATTGCAGAATCATGAGGAGATTTTCTATAAGCAATTGATTTACCCTTTAAAGTTTGATTGTGAATGTTCATACAATTGTATGAATTATTTGTACATTAAAAAAACTATTATATTTCTACGTACAACAGTTTTGCAGCTTTGTCCACATTCATCCGTATGTGAATAGAAACAATACTGTGTGGCTTATGTGATCAATCATACACAATTGGAAGTATTAAATAAAATCAATTTTGATATATTCACTCTTGCCTCTCCTGTGACATCCATCCTCATTTTGAATTAAGGTAAATGTTGAGTAAAATGTGATCTTTTTACTTGTAAGTTATTATGCTAGCTTCACTTGGGACTACACAGAAACCTTCCAGATACTTTGATATGCTGCAGCATGGCCTCTGCTATCCCAGCAGTCGAGCTTTCAGGTTCAAAATAAAATATTCAGGTTTGGTAACACAATCTATGTGTGTTATAAGAGTGTTGTATGTAAGAGTAAGGAGGAAATCAGACAGTACTCTGACAGTCTTACTGTCTTTTTACCAAAACATTATACATGTATTCACTTCAAATAGTTTACTCACACCAGTAGCGGATTGCAGGTCAAAATTTCAAGCACTAAGAAGTTTTTAAAAACTCCTGTAATATCTCTACTAATGCTAAAGCATATCTGTATAATTAGGAAGTTTCCAGCATAACTATATAGATGTGTATCACCATTAATAAAGCTTTGGGATAAGAGTTGTAAAAACATCTACAAGTCTTAGCCAACTGATTTACCTTGATACACTCACTGTGTCACAGTATACAACACATTTTGCTTATTACAGTACTCCAACATAATTTTTCAGGATTTCAGTGCTACTTCCTTTATCATGGTTAATTAAATCATTTAAATTATCTAAACTCCACAAAACGTCTTATTGCTCTCACACCCTCATGGACAATGGATTTTTTCAATAACTCAACTTTGAGAAGGTGTTTATAGCAAGGAGACAGAAGACTCACTTTCTTCAAACAATAAGGATGACATGGAACATTAGCGGTGTTTCCTTGATTTCTACTAATTATACCTGCACCTAAAGAAGTTTTATGCAACCTGTTTCAGTGGGATCTCTTCTCACGGTTCCAGTTTGACGTTGCCTTTCAGATCAAAAAGGAACCATTCAATCGAGTTCAAATACACTTCAGAAACAGGATGCCAGCAATGTAAGTGAGAAGCATGACTGTACCGAACTGAAGGGTGGTCACAGCTGACTACCATCCACTAGTTCACATTCAAAACATTTATCATGAAACTTTCTCTTAAATCAAACTTTGCAATCCAACAGCAATAACTGTCAGCTACAGGGAGAAATGACAGGATTGTTCAATGTAAGTCCTGTTCATTACAACCTGGATTTTTTTTTTTTGCCTTTTAAAAGGAAGGATGTCTTATGTTTAAAACGTCATTATAAATGAGATGGTAGCCTGTCATGTGGAAAATTGAGATTCTCTGGTTCTGGTGAACTGCCTTCCAGCCCGAGGGTTTTTAACTAACTTAAGTGACAGGCCTTCTTGTCTCATTAGTTTACATATTTAATTTTGCATTAACTGTTTTCATGTAGACCTTTTATCATTTAATGTTCTTCAAGATGTAAAGGACACTTACTGTCTTCTTACTTTTATTAATACGCAGTCATATATGTGCATGATCATGCACAGAGTACCATACACGGCCATTTCTTTTGGATGAAGACATTGAAATCTACAGACATTACCCCCTCTTCAACAAGGAGTTCCTTTTTTTCGAATGACTAAAATGTAAAGGAGCTGCACGAGATTTTCACTGCTGGAGGGTTTCTTGCTCTTGAATGCAAATGTTTCACCAGTCACACTAACTTTCACTAGTGCACCATTTTTTCCAGTTCTTTCATGATTTTAGCATAGATTAGATTGAAAGCAACGATTTTCTTTCAGGGCCAAAATACATGTTTTCCTGTTAGATCGTGAAGGGGTAATGTCAATGGTTGACCTCAATTTTTGCAGACTAAATGCACTCCTATTATATTTGCCAATCACTTTAAGGACTTTTGTCAGACCGAAGCACTTTGCCTCTATCAGCTGTGATCGGGGGGGTCAGGACCTTCAATTTTAGAGGATTTTTTTTCTTATTCTTCTCCCATGAAGATATCAAAGGACTATGTTTTAGTGACTGATAGTCACAGGACCAAATCATACTGCAGCATGCAGCCCAAAGGAATAGCAGAGCATAAAAAAGGGGAGAGAGCAGCAACAGCCGTCACTGCTAGGATATCCCTGCATCATAAAGAGATAAAGAAGTCTCCTGAGTATTTGTACCTTTTTCTAATTTCCCATGTCACAATTGTCTAATGGCATTTAAGCTCTGTGTCAGCAGGCAGATGCAAATCTCACTGAAGCCAAAGAGAGTGCCACCTACTAAGAGCAGGGTAAATCAGGTCCTTTACGCCTTTTACTTACCCAGTCTTTACTGATACCACTGATTAAGTGCATGTATGAGGGTACCTAGCTTTGTTTCAGAGAAACACAGCTGTGTGAAGTCAGTGTTTCTCCCTTTAGAAATCCCACTGATATATGACACGCTGCTCACCCAAAAATCTGCAGAGCAGGCTATCTCAATAATCACGTCACCTATGAAGGCTAGGTGGGAATTTCTTCCAGCCTGCCAGGCTCTCTCCCCTGTGACTCGCACTGAGGCTGGGAGCCACCCACCTTACACACCTTCACGAGACAGGAGTGAGAGCAGCGCAGCGTGCTGCCCACCACACGCAGCTTGGGCACAGAAGGGTGCTATGTGCGAGGCAGTAACACCGTAGGAACTACAGTGAGGTTAAACGGGGCACAGGTAAGCCTACTCCAACACAGACTGGCTAGGGCGTATCTCTAGGGCATGCTCCTCTCTCACCCCTGTCCTCTCAGAATCTGCATTTCGCGTTCAGGGAGGTAGTTGATGTGTAGCAATACGAAGCTTTAGGGCACCTTAATATAGAGGGAACAGGGACAACTGGGAAATAAAAGGAGGGAGAATTAGAACCATTATAGATTTGAATATATGATATGAGGACACAGTTCTTTGCTACTGGAAAGCTTCATTTCAGTATTGAAGAATATCTCAACTCTGCATCTAGTCAGAGAAATATTTAACTTAATAAATAGATAGCTATTAAAGACAATGAAGTGAACAATACTATCACATAATTCATCACAACTCAAAAGACTAAGGAACCCACATTTCACAGAGATGCTTGCAACTAACATGTAACTTAAAATGGAAAAAAATTGTTGAATCCTATTTGTAAATTACTAAAGAGGATAAATTACTGGGATAAATTATTCACTCTGAAGTATTCACTGTGCTTTACTAATTATCACAGCAAACATAACGCAGGAATTTAGTAAACTCTACTGTCACATACAGGCAGATACAAATGCAAAGACATGCTTGGAGATGCACTGCAGGCAACAGCAAATGGTAAAAGACATAATTAAAAGATGCTTTAATAGGTTTTTCAAAGTTGCTAAGATACCGTCAGGTAGCATAGCACATCACGGACAGCCACAAATATCCAAGACTATGTTCTAAATATTAATTTCTCGTAGCTTTGATTTGGTTTTGTTTTTCCTTTCTTTTGTCTTTCCTCTCTTTTTTCTTTTTTGTTTTTTTTTTAGCCTTCCTGGTATTTGTAAACCTCTTCAGATAAAAATCGCCATCTGACGGGAAGAAATATTTGTGTTTGGGATTCACTGTATTCACTGAGCAATGAATGAGTTTTTACAGCTTTTCTGAATAATAAAAAGCAAAACAACTATAAAGACAAAGTTATCTACAAAAACATGACTTGTAGCAATGCAGGCAGCTGAGAAGATATGTTTCCCACTTCTGATACCATAAGGGGAGTAACAGGAGACAGTCTTCTTTGACTCTCATACTAGGATTTTTATAGTAGCATAACACCCTCGTTACACAACTGTGTAACTGAAGAAGAAAATTGAGGGCACCTGCATTAGACACAGCTATGATGATGGAATAATGTGAAATAAAATAGGTTTAAAGATTTGACATAAAAATAATAATCTTGAACAAATGGTTCTGATCCCACTACCTGCCTAAAGCTTATGACAACAGAGTCATTTGAATAAACATACATCCGCTAATATTAATTGGCTGGGAGATGGATACTGAATAATTTAGGTGTTTCTTTAATCCACGTAATAATAATGTTCAGACAGCCATATAAAAAGGCTTCACCATTTTTAACTAATACTACTATCTCATCAGCTAGTAGAGGCCTCAAATTGAAATTTAAAGTTAAAATATCTATAAATTTCGAGCAACAATCACTTCAGTTCTGACTGCCCTGACACAAAGCAGGGTGGAAAAATTCTCTTCACCTTTTCTTTTGATGCCCATTTTTGCCATACAGATGATTGCAGATGCATTCCAACCCCACACTTAGCAACAGCTGGTTCTTTGAAAACAGAATGGTAAATGCCTACTGAACTTTTCTTTTTACACTTAACACCCAAGATCAAAGACTAATTCAATTAATTCTAATCTCTAAAGTTATTAGATCTGGATGCTTTATTATTAACATTTTTTTAGGCTTTTAATCCTTTATACAATGACTTATGCAGGCACATAATATCCCAAATGATAATAACCACATTGCGAATTCTAATAAATTTTTATCTAGCACAAATCATATATAAATCTGTCAGTTTAGCTCCTTCTCTGTAGAAAAGAAACAGAGAATCCTGCACATGATGGAAACAAGGGTGATAAAGACTACAGATATGAGCGCACTACTTGCAACTAATCATTTATTCAGAGATCAGAAATTGTTTCCAAGCAGACACTGGGGCAGCTCTTGGCACTTAACATGACCCTCTTTCAAGCAACTCTGCATTAAAAAGAGATATAATGCATTCTAAGAACTGTGCAAGGGAAAAATAGCTTTCAGCTGCCTCTTCTCCCTGCATTGTCCACAGTCATGAGAGGCGAGCCCTGACCCCATGGAAGTCAACAGAATCTCTGTCATTGCCAGTAGCAGGACCAAGCTTTATCACTGTTTCTATTAATAATTCATTCTTCAGAATGACATTATGCGTATTTCAGCAGCAGCTTTGCTTTATCTAAGTAAAAAAAAATGGTGCAAGAGTGAAACAGATTTGGAGAATGCTACCAGCTCTGGTATTAGGATTAGACCAATGGAGAAAAAGTTGCACCATGTTCCACTTAAGCTTTCAATTAAAATACTGTTCGAAAAAGAAGAAGACGTAACGAAAACTTTTGTTTCTCTGCAGAGGAAGGAGGCATTTACAGTAATGGCAGACAGGGCGAGAAGAATCGTAACTGAGGTTTATAGCTGAATCTTATGATACCGTAACCCTTCTTTCCTGAGACACTCTCAGATAGCACTCTGAGATCAGTCAGTTAAACAAAATGGAATCTCACGATATTTACATGAAACACATTTGCATATTATATATAAATACATTACTAATCACCTACCTATTGCTCAAGCTCTGTGCAGCCATTCTGCACCTTTTTGGCCAACAAAGATGTTCTCTCATATCTGCTCATCTGTTGCTCAACTGATGGTATTTGTGCTCTTCCTCAGCGCAGTCAAGGTAGATCATAACAAGGTAGAGCATAACAATGTCTCAATGCAGTGAAAAATCTATTAGTGGAATATTTCTTTTTAGTGCAACTGAAAACCAAACAACTTCTAACCTTTCCAAATCTAAGATAAACTACTGCAACAAGTCTGCTTAGTCCCTGGATTTGCAGAGAGAAGAGCCCAAATCCAAAAGTTCTATCCTGAGTTGCATGAATACATAGCCAATGAAAAATCTTCCTTACTTCTTTATATCAGAATTCATACTTATAAAGCATTACAAAGCACTTTTAGCCTTGAGAACTTGAAATTAGTAGAAGAATGAGTGAAGACAAGTAGAAGAACTATTAGACCATCAGATTTGTTAACGATTATCTGCACCAAGTGTATTAATTTGCATTATTTTTGTCAGCCACATATCAGTCCAGCAAACAGCTGCTGTTAAATTGTATTTGGAATATTGCATATGCTCTTAATGGATGTATGAATGAAGTTTTAGGAATTGTATGCTTTCATGTAAACGTCACAGTTAATACTTTAGATAGATGCTGAAAAGGGTTTCTCAAAAATGAAAAGAACTGGATGCCAAGTTCTAGGCATTAGCATACTGTTTACATGGTTACTTGTGCTTCTTATTTCCTAACCCAAATTGTCTAACAAAATACTATACAATACACAAACTATAGACTCGATTTCATGATATACTAATATTCTCATTCTCCTGGAAAGAACATACATTCAATAATTTTAAAACGGTCATTTGCTTCAACATGATACTATTCAGAAAAAAAAAACAAACGAGGCAGAAACACTGCATTTCCTTAGAAACTGGCAGATAAGGATGCAGAGAGCAGTTGCCTGTATTTTACACATCTCTCAGCCATATTAGATCACATCTAAATGTTAGCTAAAATTCAACAACTATTTTCCTATCATGTAGGAAATGCTTATGAAGAATGTCAATACCTCATATCCATTGAAAAGCCCAAGTTGTTCTGAAAACACCAGAAATTACATCGAACTGCTCTTAAGTCTGTACAATCACTTAAGTCCCTACAAACCCAATAAGACTTCTGATGTGTATCCACCTTCAAACTGGAGTGTGCTACACTATGAAATAAAAATCAGCTGATCATTACGATCTTTCAGAAAAGAATATCAATTTTATGTTATTAGCCATGGAGAATTTCAAGAAAGCACAATTAAATGTCACGAAGACTTTGCAGAACTACAGCACATCTTCTATGATACTGAGATATCGTTGCTACTTCAAAAGCTCTTTGAAATCTGAATCTTAATATCCACATCACAGTCTATTAAGTAATTTTAGACAGATAGTTAATTTTTTTTTAATTATAGAAACAATATAGCACAGGTAAAATTTGGTAGCTTTTATCTGGAATGTTAAATATTGATAATGCTGGTGAATAGAGCAAAGAATTATTGATTAACTGTCAAGTTTATTTCATAAATGGTCTACATGTTTAACCAATGAGTTAGTAGCATGAATAGAATGATCCCTGAAGTACTTACCCAAATTTAGAGATTGATAGCCTTCTGCTTCATTTTCAAATTATTATGCACGTGCTGTGCATAATGCAAAGGATCTTTGTCATAGGCCTAAAAATAAAATTTGTTTCCCTGGATATATTATGCACTTATAGCTGGCAACAACCATTTCACACTTGCAGATTAAACCAAGTCCTGTCAAGTGTCTGAGAGTCACGTTGATTTCAGTAAATCCAGAGAGATCTGGTAAACTGTCAAAATGAGTTTGGTTAAATGTTAGCAGAGTTCAAGAGGAGAAGAGAGAACATCAGTTCTAGTGAATTCCAAAAAGGAATTTGTGTCAAGTTTACTTGAAGGAAAAAAATGTAACAGGAAAGGTATCCAAACCCTAGAGAACCATGCTCAAACCCTCTTAACAGTTTCTGGCTTTTGCGTACTCTGGCATTCAGACAGATACATGGAAAGGTCCCTAGAGACCCATCACTGCCTACTTGTTTAGTACAGTTAATACAGTAGGAAAATCATTCTGTTCCACTGATTCATATGAAAATCTTTTTTAAAAAGCCCAACCCACCCAAAAAACAACCTACTGCTGGAAGACAAACTAGCAGAGACTAATATTTCATGTTTACTTATTTGCCTGTATTTTCAAAGCATGCGGTACAGATCACAAGTTTCTCTTCAGTTTTCAGCATCAACTTTGTGTCTACCCCACGCAGTTGTGAACTGAACCTCTGCAACACAGCAGGACGTTTCTGACCACTGGAAACAGCTCCACACCTATTTGTTACGTGCAGTGGTATATTAAGCACACACAATCACCAAAACGCCAGGAACAGGTCTCCATACCTGTTATACTCTCAGTTTCCACATTACTTCATGCAAATCATTCTGAGGGCTTTTTAGTGAATTTACATAACGCACACCCTCCCTCCCTTTTCCTTTTTAGATGCATTATTTTTATATTCTGTTTGCACAGCACTCCAGTGATATACAGATAACAGGGAGCCTGCAATGCCTCCAGCATGCATTCGTGTAGCTTACAAGTACAGAAAATTCCTTGTTCCCCTGGTTACGCTCACTAGATTTGCATTCTAACAGAAGAAAGAATGACAACTTCCTGGTTGTCACCAGTGAACCCATCTATTAAGCAAAGACTTAGTAAAAAAATATTTTTTAAAATTTTAATTTCACCTTTGAAAACAAGAAGAGAAAAGCTGTCAGTAAACAAGCAGAATTAGAAGTCTCTGGAAGAGAAGCTAAGAATCTGAGATGATACATGGCTGATGAAAGCAACTGGGGAAAGATGTGGGTGAAAACATTCGTTTAAACATACCTTGAGAAGCGACTGTGACTGGAACACAATAAACTCGTATCTTAATCTTAGGACTTGATTGCTTTCGAAATCCAGGCAGAGGAAACCACAGTGTCAGACATCTCTCTAATATTCCCTGGCAGTCAGAGTTCAGGATGTGAAATTTCAGTTTTCAATGTGAAAGAAACATTTACACACCAATGCCAAGCATGATTGAGCATGTTCTGAATTTCAGGAAAGGGGCTGAATTACCTACAGGAGAGTATCACAAGTAATCCTTGCAACAAACACATTCAACTTGCTGCCAGGCAGACTGCATACAACATAAAGATTACAGGTCTCACCCGAACGTAACAAAGCCATTTGTTACAGCGATTCCTGCACAGGACTTTTCCCATGATTTTTTTGCTATATTTGCCATACTCGCACTTCCAATAACAGATCACTTACCACTCCAGATCAGTAAAATGCACATACTGCTGAAGAACATTCAGGAACATTAAACACGTTTCTGCACGAAGCATTATTCTACATCACTTACTATACCTCAGATCGCATTACATCATGTCAGACCTCTAGAAATCGAAAGAACAGTACATGACACAATATAGTTGTTACATGATGTGATGTGACTACTGAAATTTCACCAAAAATATTTTCCTGGTCTATAGACTACTATCAAATCAGTCTGTAGTTAGTAAATCCAAATTGGATTTGGCACAGAGAACATTAAAGTAAAAACAGAACAACTTTGTGCATGCATTATATACATAACCTTGTACATAATAGAATCATGTTGAGGTAGAGACAGCGATGTTCTTGTTTGAAAGTGGTAGACTTACACAACTGCTTTTTTTTTTATTTGCATATACATATATGCTAACAGAAATCTACACTGGATTAAATTTTTTTTCAAGCACTGAAAATAAACTTTGTCATCTTTTTAATTATTAGGTGTCCTTAAAATAAAACATCTGTAGATATGGCAACTCTTTTAGGAAGAACAATCTAAGAATATTTTTTAGAAAATTTTATATATTGCCACTCGTCACTCTTGTTGTTTCCAAACTCTTTCTTAGGCATACTATTTAAAATCCTGTTCTTTTACAACTAAATCTATTACTGTCAAACATAAAGTCCAGTAAATATCTGTATCAGTGGTGCAAATTTCTAAACAGTAAGCCCAGACAATATTACTGGCATGGGGCACAGCTGAACTAAGCTAAATATTAAAGAGACAGAGGGGTTTTGTGCGAAAATACCCACAAAAAATAAAACCAAATAGCAGAGATAGATCTATTAAATAATTTTATCTATTGAACAGTAAACCCCGGAAACCATGGATAAGCCAAAAACCAGTAACATTGACCATTTTTAAGTAGTGAAAAGTTTCCTTTCCC
>NW_009707408.1:73548-92162 GCF_000703405.1 Apaloderma vittatum
CCCTACATTTAATTCTAGTTCTATTCTCAAAAATACCCATAGTTCCACTAATACTACTGCCTTAAGACATTGCTAAAAAATTACGGCACGCTTTCAGACCTAAACGTTTTCTGGGTTGAACTACCAAAGGTGTGATGACTGAGTAATCAAGGTAAAAATAAAGCTGAATTCAGGCAAACTGATGCAGAGAGAGACACCTTTACACAGCGACAATAATGCAACATGCCTGTGTCAGAGGAGAAAGACACCAAGAACTGTGTTTTCACTGAGCAAAAGATCTAGTGCATCACCCAAGCATACAAATGGAATAATTATGTTCCAAAGTAAAAGTTACTCAATCTGCCATGATGTTTCCTTAGAGTAACTGCTCCTTAATTAACAAAAGTTACATGCATCTTCTATCTTAAAACATAGTCAGACTGAACTATCTGTTCCAATAAAATTGTCAAAAGATTGCCATAAGCAAGTGATAGTGAAAAGAAGCAGTGACATTTTGAAGGCTCAGTATGGTCTGCTATTTTTAAGGGGGCACTCCTTTCACATGCTGTAATGGCATATGTTAAAGTACGACTGCACGACTGCTACCTCGAGCTAGCAACAATATAAAAACCAAAATCACCCATCTCGTGACATTTTTCTTTATAAACTAAGTCCAGTAAGGTCACAAAGCTCCATTTTAAATGCATTAGTCATTCATTGCAACAAATGCAACAAGTTAAAGGCGGCAGGTTATTCTCCTTGGCTTATGAAGGCACTGACACACATATGGACGCTGCCATTCAGTGTCTTCACCAAATATATTTCAGCTGTGATTAGAAAGAAAGGCAAAGCACACAAAGAAGAGAAAGTGCTGTAATGTGTAGTCTGCAGCAAGGAACGAGATAGCAAAAGAAACCTCTTCTTCTGGAAGGAAAAGCCTTTCTACAATAGAGAACAACTGCTGGGAATCAGACGAGATTAACCTGTCTCTCTCCTGTCTTCAGCCCTGCAGTGGACAGGAGGGAGACGTCACTCGGCTGTTCTCCTAAAGCAACCGAGTCAAAAGCAAACTTGGATCTGTCTCATGACTTGAATCACCTTGCATCACGGAGCAGAAAGGAGAACCACGCTATTTCATCTTTACAAGCCAAAGCCAAACCAACTCTGCTCAAATCACCCCTGGAAAACACTCGTTTCGTTGCTCCCAAGCGCGGCAGTGACCGACGCACCCACATTTCCCCCAGAAATAAATTCTAGGACGCGACTATTCTTACAACTGGAATTTTTTCCTTATGTCTAGCCTAAATCTCCTCTGCTGCAGTTTAATTCCATTATTCTTTATCCTGTCCCCAGAAGCAACGGAAAACAAATTATTCCCTTTCTTTTCGAAGCAATTTGGAGACACTTGGAGACTCGTCCCGGTCCCCTCCTCCTTGCTCAGACCGAAAAATCAAAACTCTTCTAGACAGGCAGGTTTCCTAAGCCTCCCACAATCCTCTCCAGCTCTATGAAGTACATTCCAGCTGAAACGTAAGCAAAACCTACCAGAGGCCTGAAAGCACAGTATCCGTCTTGGGGGCAAATCCTAGAATTTTCCCTTAATTTTCCAAATGAGTTGAAACTCGTAAGTGCAGTGGGCACTAAGACCAGAAAAGAGTATCTTTCCCACTTACACTGGTATTTGGTGTCCAAAATACTTCATGTACTTGTACACAAAAGGCTGCTACAGGGACTAGGTAAGGATCATACTTATACTCTACTTACCCAGCACTGTAATAATTTAAGTTGTATCCTGAAATGTTCTAGAGAGCTATTGTTGAAGGTTACTTTTTTCCACTTGATTTATCGCACCATAGATGTTGCCACGCTGAGGAACAAGCGTGCCGTGGCTGCAGCAGCATCCATCCGTTCACAGTCCAGCCTGTTACACCTCGTGCACACCATCTGCACCCTGACCTGCCCCAGAAAATGAACTTGGAAAGGTCAGTCAGGGTCAGCTAACTTACCTTGTGTTTGTGAAACTGAATACAGAGAAATGGAGAAGCCAGCAGGAAGGAAAGGTTTGTTCATCAATATCAGCAACAACACACAAAGTGGGAGCTTCTAACCCCTCCAGGCATTGCAGAGTACGGTGGGATCAAACTTTTGCTGCGCCCAGGAGCAGCACCTGCACCACCAGCGGCTCAGGGGAGCACCATGCAAAACAGTAGTGACACCTTGTGTGCAAATAAGACACAAAATTGCTTGATTTGAGAACCTAGGATGAGGGGGAAGTATTTATTTCTGGTATGCTGAAATAAAATAAACAAAAAGTTTTCAGTTCGAAGAAACGCCTAAGATGTATTTAACTTAAAAGGCACGTGCACCACAGCAGGTAAAACCCAGCCACGCTATCGGGCTGTACAAAAGGCCTGCTGTGATTTTCCTATGGTGTTCTTGTAGAAGGAAGCGCAGTATGTTTAAAGACAGCGCAGCAATAAAGACCAAGCCCACAGGTTCGATCCCCGCTCAATCCCCACGTGTTGCCTGATCTAGTTGAGAGGCGTCCCTGCCCTTGACAGGGAGGTTGGATTAAATGATCTCTAAGGTCCCTTCCAGCCTAGGCCATTCTGTGATTCTATGAAGTAAAGATCATTATTTGCAGCTGATTTTTCATGCTGGCTTTCTTTTTGACACTAGATAAACTCACCTCGAGCGTGTCTGTTTTCTCAAAGTAAATCTGAGAAGTATCTTCCCAGTCATCTGAGTAAATGTTCTGAATAATATCAGGTGATTTTTCATCAAATACATTACTTGTGGATACACATTTCAGCCATTTTAATAATATTTACCTACCTCATAGGGGTGCTGCATGTATCAGTCAATTAACATTATAGCAATGCTTTCAAAACACAAAAACCTGGCATAATGACACAGTCAAAGTTAATAAATGATGCTATTGTTCTTCAGATTAATAACATCTTCATAAAGGACGCCCTCTGAAAAAGCACAGACTGCTTTTGTGCTGTATTTCAAATGGCAACAGGAAACAGTATAATTAGACATTTTCCAGGTTTTCAATGCTCCTTACAAACAGTTTTCAGTATCATCTAGATTAATTTTCTTTCTCAGTTAAAAGAACTGGGAAGAATACCCAAGAGAGAAAGAAAGTGAGAGAGAGAGAGGATTGCTTGTCAGATCATTTCTCAGTACTCTCTAGCTCTGTACTGAAAATGTACTTCAATGATTCAAGAGCTGTGAAAATTCAGGCTGTGATCACACAGTCTGGAGAGGGAGTAGGGGCTGACTTAAAGAAGGAGGTGTTGCTTTTGTTACATATTTTACTTTAACATAATGCACAGTTGCCAGTATGAAAAAAGTAAGGATATACTTGTAATTCTGTGTTAGAACATCCCATGAAATATCACTATGGCTCATTACATAAAATAATAAGTAATATACCACCCACATCTTTTTTTGTTAACTTTTGTTTATGATTTAAACCAATAATCACACTAAACACCTGGAAATAAATTAAGCCTTTTCAGACTGATTAAATTAGTCGAATGCTTTAAACATGTGACTCCAGCAGATCTAATCATCCCAGGATAGTCGAGGAGTTAATCATGCAAATATCTTCAGGTATTTCAATTTGCAAAGCTATGTTTTGCAGCACGCACTCTTCCAAAGCATCTGTATTCTGTGGTGTGAACTGCAACTCTTCAGTGACTGAGCAACAGAAAATCTTATTAACTAGCAAAACGCTAAGCCAAATAAAGTAATACAATTAAAAAGTTTTAATCATGAAATGTGCCAGACACTTTATACCATTGTAGGAGGTATGAGCCCACTGGCTTCAATTCAGAGGGATTAAGAAAGAAATAGCTCCAGCACCACACGTGTAACCCACAACTTCACTGCTCGTGCAAAGATGTTCAAGCTTACTACATGTGCTTTGTGGAATTAGACTTTTCTGTGCCCACTGCACATGAGGAGTGTTCCTAAATGATCCTACCCGACTCTACTTCGGAGACAGGCAGCTCCCACCAAATGTGAGACTCATTTGCTACTCACAGTAATCCTTTTCCTCTACCTTCCTTTCCATGTAAAGGCAACGTGTAGGGTGAACGGAGTGAATTGCGGATTCCATCTTTCTTTGAAAACCCTATTTTATTTTGAGCAGAAACTGAACCTTTTCCCACCATATCCTCTTTCCTATCTCTGGTTGGAAAAGGCTGTATCTAGAGCATATATTTTGATGTTATAAATGACCTTCTTTAAAACTTTCATTAATTAGAGCAGTTGGAAAAGGCTAGAATATGGTAGAAGAAACACCACAATTTTATAAAGTTGACTTAACTACTTAGATTTTTTTATCAATTACATGTTCTCTATCAAAGTAGATATTTTCATTCGCATTAAAATGTTATGTCTATTAATAAGATTTAATATGTAGGTCTAAGTTTATGTACTGCCTGCTGTCTGAGCTCTAGTACTTGATTACCCTACCTAGATGCTGTTAAAAGAAGTTAATGAAAGCACATTAGCTCAGTCTGGAAAATAAACTATAGCAATAGTCTCGAAAAACCTTCACTATAAGTTCCCCAATTTTTAAATTCTGCCCTGTAATCAACTGGAAAAACCAGTTTTACTTCAGCTGTATAAAAAGTTCAGATTTATAAAAAGCAGCCAACCAATCACACTTCATGACAGTAAATCAGTGAAGGAAATTAAAATCTGTCTTACAGGTAATACAGGAAGGATGAAAAGATAACTGGAATTTTGACGACTCCCACATGCCACCAAAAGATGTCAGCGATATCTTGTCATTTTATAAATGGATAAAACTGAACTTGCTTGTCTAAATTAGGAAGAGTAGGGGTTTAAAGAGCATTCTACAAAACAGTGAAGCATAACTGGCTAAGACGACTTTTCAGAGATGAACACATAAATCCCCCAAACAATAGGAAATATAACTGACTGGAGTTATAACTGAGGTACCACAGAGTATTTATTTGTAAAAATTAAACTAGTTAGTTTGCTATAACTGGAAAGCAATGTAAGACAAATCTGGGTGTTAAAAATGAGAGTTTGCTTCTTCCTTTGCTTTCTTCCTACACTCAGGAAGAGCCTTCTTCAATGACATTAAGGTTATGATGGAAAAATGATTCCAATAGAAGTCTATAGAGATTTTGTTAATATGCTTTTATGATGTGATATTATGACGGCAATTCAATTTCATTGCAGGCCTAATGAGACCGTGTTACAATGTCAAAATGAAAGGAAACTATATCAATCAAGTTATAGTACCCTGAGAGAAAGAGAAACCTAAAGAAATTAACCCCATTAAAAACTATTTTAAAACAACATTAAGATTTAGTGAATTCAGAATTGCTTTGCTTTTGTTGGTTTAGTGCTTCAGGTAGAAGCTAAATTTGGCACTGATTTATAACTCATTAAATATATTGACATCAGGGGAATCAGTGAAAATTTTAAGGAAACACAAACAGAAAAAAATTCACAGCAAGTGATGTGGTTATGTAAAGTATTGGGCACAGCCTGTTTAATCTTACAGCTAAACTTGTTTTTCTCTTCAGCAGAAGCAGAATATAATTTTTTTTTCACTCAAAAATGGTGGCAGTTTGGCCAGTATCTAAGAATTTACGTTCTTGTATCTCATCTCTCTTCATATCATATCTGAATTATTACTAAACTCCGTAGAACTGGATTCCCAAAATGAGAAAAGCGAACAGAATGTGCCACAACTGATAAATAGCCCTTGCTAGCTACACCTTTGAAATCACCTAAAAGTAGAGATTAAGTCAAAGCTATGAAAACAGTCTTAACCCTATTTTTAAACATTCTAATGCCTCTATTGAAAAGATAACAAAAAATACAAAAACTGGAAATCAGGAATTTTTTTTTGTTTTTTGTTTTTTTTTACTTTTTGGCAACAGAGACCTTTTCATGTGGATTCTTTGAATTCTGTATCAACAATCTTTGTCCTTTCCAACCTGATATTTCCTACTGAGTATAGAAATCAGGGAAATTCCGTGTAGAAATCAGAGAATTGCATAAACGCTACCAGCATATGCGGTCCATCTAAGATGTGCCACTGACATTTTCCAAACCCTGTGTAACTGGCAATATAAATTTCTGGTCTGTAAAAACTGCCACCCACCTGAACAGGTTATGGACCTTCCAGTGCAGCAGGCTGTGCAATAATATTTTTATAAGCCAGCTACATTAAAATCTTCAGCAAGCTACTTAGAAGAATGGAAATTTAAGACTCAGCAAGACACTAGCACCAAACAGTTTGGACATGCACCAAAATTTTGGAAAAAGTAAAAGACCACAGTTTTCACTGTGCTGTTCTTCCTCTTTCAGCTCACATATTGTTTTGTAGCAAACACTGATATTTGCATGGCACTATCAAGGAAGAGTTGCAAACCCACAAAAATTTCATTGATTTTTGCTTCTATTACTGTTGAACATGCAGAGAGGGCACTTTGTCATCACAGTATCAGGGAAAATTGATGGAAGGAAAATACGAACCATTCCTGAACTCAAAATCCAGTGGTTTCTATTTTTGCTTGCCCTTGACTGATATATGTAAACACCCACACCACACGCACACAGAGAACGTCTGTGAAGATGGCTGGCGTGCAGTATGTAATTTTTTTTTTGTTTTCAGTTGTTTACAGTAAAACTTGAATAAACTTTTTGCTTCCAGCATCATTATTTATTACATGCAATACGGTATTGCCTAGAGGACGCATCCCCATTGCAGGAGGCATTGCACAAGTAAGAACAGAAGTAGTCCCTGCACAAAGATCAGACCCCACAGGTTTGCTCTATTTTTGTTATTTTTCTCACAGAGCCTGTGCCCAAGGCCTATAAAAGTTTTTTCTTGCATTAGGATGGGCTTGAAACAGGAAAATCAAATATAACAAATGCAGCTCTCGCCATTTAAAAAAACTGAAATGTTCTTTCTGCAGACTTGATATTTGCTCATGTATTTCCTTTACAGAGATATTATCAGATAACTCACGAGACGTAAATTTATTGTACTTTTTGTCAATACAGTAGGTTTCATTTGCTATTAGCAGAGATAAGCTTTAGTTACACCAGCATATTAATTGCAAGTTATTTTTAAACTTTCACAGACCTATTTTTTTTAGTGCAGTTTGGTAGGGAGAGATTTACAATGGCTTGAGAATGGATTCCCCAAAAGCTTATCCGTCTTACAAAAGAATGTTCACTGTAGCATGATTAAATTCTACTGCAAAAATATCAGGATTACTTCAGTCCTCATGTGTTGTATGTGTGTTGTACATCACACTGTAATTACAGTAGTAAATGGAAACACAACACTGAAATTGTAAAAAAGACTGTAAAGTAAAAAACTCTGATATTCCACTCAAGCACACTCTTTAATCAGCAAGGTGATTTGTAGATACACACTCAGTGCAGCCTGAACATACAAACCACCACAGCATCAAGAGACTCTACAGGGGAAAACACTAAGCAACACACATACACGCAAATTATTCTGGCTGATCAGAAATCTATATTTATTGTTCCCTGATCATCATTAGAAAATAATTTTTACAAAGGTATGCACATTTACGTCATCCATGAATTCTTGTGTGCTCAACCTCCCAAGAGCAACAAAGAAGGCTTATTAGAGAGAATTTTGATCCTCTGACCTTGTCCATAATTAATTTAATTACATAAAGACTGACTGGAACAGTTTCCTGTGGAATATGCATTATATCAGTATTAAGATACTTAGGTATTGTATAGGAGAGTTAACATATTGAAATAAACATGCTTTTATTTTAGCAGTCTAACTATTCATCATAGGGATTGCATTGATTTAACTACTTAAATATAAAAATCATTAACCTGCCCAAAATACTACAAAAGTAGCTCAACATAAAGCATCACCTCTCTTGCTGGCACCTTCCTTTAGTATTGGATGGATTTGCTTTGCAGTTGGCATGTTCAAATGGTCATAATCTGGCTTTAGGATAATGTATATGATATTACTTACACCGTTTTTCTGTGTTGGTGTAATCTGCTTTACAGCTGTAAAACAAAGCTTTAAAACTAGATTTAGTCTCACAGGTCTAACTTAGGGCAGCTAAAGAGAGCTGCACCTAATGTAATCTAGTTTTAATATTACAAACAAGATCTTGCTACTCAGTGTATTCATTTAATAAATTTATTCATCTTTGGAAGTGCCTGAAGGTTCCACTACACAACCTAGGGGGGAAAAAAAAGACATACAGCTTTGCAACTCATACAGAATTCCTCCACGGTTGTCAATGTTCTTGAAACATACTGTTGTGTTTCTTTATAAATACTGATACCAAGATGTTGACAAAAACCAAAAGAGAAAAAGCAGCCAGTACCACAAACCTGATACAGTTCTGAGCTGGCCAATAGACTTCTGCTCTTGTACAGAAGACTCACGTGACGTAGCAGATTCGAAACAACTTGAAACTGTTAAATAGTGTTTATGGGCTCACTGACTGAAGCTTCTCATCACTGAATTCTTTGCGATCCCTTCAGGAAGGGATTAGCAAGAACTCGTGCTTTTCCCACCTCATAAAGATGGCTGAAACGTTCAAAATTTTTGGGCATATCCACTACTTTCTGCTTCACTCATGCCAAACAAGGTCTAAAAGAAAAGACTGCAGACTATAGATTTTTCAAAGATGAAATTCTTTCAGAACTCAGGTTAAGCCATCTGGTTCCGCAAAGTAATTTTTTCTATTAATACCTGTATTTGAGCTATTACCCATGTAACAATGCCCCTGCAAAGTAGTGTTCCAGCACTGAAACAGCCTTGAGCTCTTCACTGGTAAATACACATGCAAAAGACCTTAGGTTCATGTCATTTTGTACCTCTATAACTGACCATCTACAGTGGCTTTGCAGCTCTTCGGTAGTTCTTTCTTTATTGATATTTTGAAAAAGTATCAATCATAATTACCCAAGCTCTTTCAAATTTATCTCTTTTTGCTCTCTTGCTCTGTAATGCCCTGTATCCTTTTGTATTATTCTTTTGTATTATTAGGTTATGTCCTTTTGTATTATTCTTTAGATGATACTCCAATTCCTCGAGGGAAAACTTCTTACTTCTGTACATTTCCTTATCCTGCAAAGTCATGCTACATTTACATTTTTTAAAAATAATTCCTAAAGTCTTTTTAGTACATTATAATGCAATTACCCTAAGGTTATCAATATAGTATTTAAAATATTCAACCCATCACTTGCAAACCTTCTGCTTATTGGCTGCCCCTCAACTCTCTTCTTAGTAGGACTTCTCATTTCTACATAGTTCCCTTTTCTAAAACTGTATGTGTAGACTTTCAAAAAAAAATGTTTCTGTAGGGAGATTAAATCTGAATGCACTACCCTCAGTGCAAAGAGTGGCTCATTTTGGGACATTTCTTGTGCAAGATCAACTCAGCCAAGATCTGTATCTCCTAGGGATTGCTGACAGTGCCATATGAAGTAGTTATTTACGAAATCACTGCACCTCCCATGACATTTCTGGTCTTACCTAATTGAACCTTATTGAGACTCCTTCTCTCACAGGCCGTGTTCCCTTAACACACTGAACTCACTATTGCTGTCCTCTTTACAGCTGTACTACAAACCAAGACTGGTTTTCCCAGACTGTCAAAAAGTCTCTCACTCACCAACACGCTAAAGTTTCTGATTTTTCTTGGTTTCCATTCGCATACAACTGCAGCCTTTCCATCGGTGCTCTACTCTGTTTCCCTTACACTTTGTTTCTTAGTATTGCAACGTTTTCCTTTTAGCATGTGTATTTCTAGCATGTATATTATGTTCAGAAGCTCATTTAAATCTAAGTTTTCCAACAGCTTTTCCTAGACTTATTTGCTTAATTACATATTTACTTCACTCACAGGGTGTAACAACCTCAGTAACACGCTTTTACATGTACAGCAGCTTTTCCTCACTCTTTTGCATATATTTAACTTTAATGCCAGCAATTCAACTTAATTTTGATTATTCCTCCCATACTTCTAAAAGTTCTCCATTTCCTAATGAAGCTGTTTCATTTTCCAGAGAGCAAATTAATTTCCTCAGCTACATCTTCAAATGCTGCATCTCCATCTTTCTGTCTGGCACTGAGAAGATTTCAAGGGACTAACTTCCCAACTGCATGTTGACATTTTAACTCCAGCACCTCTTCTACCTCTTCCCCTGCCGCTGACACAACAAATACGAACTCAGGTTGCTCCCTTGTATGTCTGTTTCAGCAAGAATAGTCTAGGAATGTCTATGTAACTTTTAGTAAAATATTTCTTTGATAACTACCCTGTCAAATAATATCACCACTTAAGAGTGTGAATACTGAAGTGCTTTTATTATTATCAGAGTTATTTTAATGACTGACATGCACAGTGTGTTTATATTTTTGTCAAATATTGGGAAATCAATTAAAACAACATAATGCCACTGGGAAAAACACCACTTGCAAAATCATTATAAGCAGTAGGCACCAGATGTTCTGTTTCTTCAAAATTTGCATTTTCAGTTTTGTAGTATTTATATTTTTCTGCTGCTGAAATGCTTAAATAATCATACCTCAAAAGGCTGGATTTTTTCTTTTTCTGGCTTTGAATTAAATTGTCATAAAACCAAAGACAAAGCTCAGGTCCTATTTCCAGTCCAGTTACACTTAGTGGATTCATCTCCTACCATACAAATACAGTATCTTTTATTTTAACCATACTTAGTTCACTCATCTTCTAGAAGCAGGGATAAACAACATGCTCTCACAATGCTGCTCTGCTAAACCTGAAGCCAAATGAAATCAAGGAACTGATAAGAAACTTTTAAATACAAGACAATCTGACTATTCCTGTCATGGCTGTTGGCTGTTTCTTGTTCATCTAGTTTCACCTAAAGCACTAAAGTTATTTAATCTAAAGAACTAAAGATTTTAATCTAAAATGGAAACTTTTCCACAGCCCTAGATGAAAATTAATCTAATCAAAGATTTATTTTGACTGGTCTGCAGACACACATGAGAGACCTTGTTCTAAGTTCCAATAATTTAATTTAGAAAAGAGGAAGAGCAAATGCTTTCTGAGATCACAAAACACTTTACAGGTCACTGGAATCCCACAGTATGAGCTCTCAAATAGAGAGTTTAATAATTTTTAACTCTTACTATGAAAAGGATTAACCACTTAAAAAATAAAAGGAAAAGCGTTTTGTTCATATTCATTCAGAAAAGCTTAGCAGACTACACATTCGCATTTCTTATTTCCTTTTTACTCTAAGAGTACATTCAGTGTATTTTTAAACTTATTTTAGCTTTAGAGCGAGAAGTAAACTTAGCTGTAAGCAAAGAAACACAACACAGCATGAGCTGGCAACGCCTTGAGAAACACCCCATACCCAGCTTTGCCAGCACAGTTAATAAGAACCAGTCAGTACGTCCCACGCAATGAACTCCCAGAGCTAAGAGTAGCCTCTGCTTATCTCCAGGTGTTCAACTTACTCTAGAAAGTTAGCTTTCTTCAGCATTTTCACTTATTCTTTAGCAAGATGCCCTAAATGTTCTTGTTTTATTATCTCAGGAAAGGTTAAATTTTTTAGACGGAGGCTGTACAGTAGTTTCTGAGACCTGAGCTCATGCCTTGTACAAATTTTACTGACACCATCAAGTCACTGGACTGATGGCAGCCTTAGACATCAGCTGTTAACAGCTGGGTATTCCTTCACAACAAGTGAACAGAAAAATAAAATACACTTGGGTAATCAGAAGGAGAGACGGCAGAACACTTAAAACATACAGAGTTCTTTAGTAGTGTGTCTACTAGCTTTGTAATGTTGAATCATGAAAAAGCAAAAAAATATTAAAGTCAATTTAAAGCTTTTATTTGGCACTGAACCCATTCACCTGTTTAAAACAGCAAAAGAGTTTCATTAGAATAAAAGAAAATATTTTCTCAAGATTATCACTGATACAATGCACCTTTAACTTTGATGGTGGAAGACAGAAACAGTAAGTTTGTTTATTATATTCAAAATATTAATTAATATTTTGCTTAATGTAAAGCAACACAGAAATGAAGGTACCGCCTTCACTTTTTTCTAGCATCAAGCATACAAGTCAACCCAAAGGGTTTTATAAACTCCCTAGTAAGGTTTTATTGTATCTTATTCTCATATCAGAAGAGCTGCAAGAATAATGATCATTGTAAACTAAAGAAAACAAAGGATTCCACAGAAAAAATACAAAAGTAAAATGGATTCTTCTGATCCAGTACGCTGCAGCCAGAATACTGCAAAAAGAGAAAGATTTCTCTTTGTTGCTGAGATTCATTATTTTTTTAAAAAGTCCCAGTGTCTATTAACATATAGCACTTATCAACCACTAACAAACAACACTGCAACATTTGAAACCTATTCTTCATCAGAATATTATTTAATCCCTTTTCTAAAAATGCAAAAACTTGTCCGAGAGGGAACCTTGGAAGGAGTCAGAAAGAAAACTGTCCTTTCAATGGTAGGATTCTGCAGAGAATCCACTAGAGATTCCCTTGTGATGGTTTCCTCCATATTACCAGGAAGGAAGGAAGTGAATCCCACAAGGCTAGCCTACAGCGAAGGGAAATAAACAGTCCTAGGGACACCACATTTTGAAATCTTATTTATTTATTTTTTTTACTAAACGGAGCACGCCAAGAACTAGAGTTAAATACCTTCCCAGATCACTCTTTAGTCACCTACCACCACACAAAGCTATTTATTACCGCGTCTACATAAGGTTAAAGTATTACATGCCATTTGGGCTCAGGTGGGAGTGTGGAGAGATTTAAATCCATTTCACAAATCTAGCCATAGCTATATCAGTCTCATAACTTAAAATATGACTTGTGAGAAGAATTGCTGAAAGAGTACATTTACTGATTATCTCCAGCTTCTTTAGTACAGTCCATACCACCTCTCTTGGATATTTTTAGCTTATGCCAAAGTAATCAAGATGCAAGAGAAAGAAAAATAAGCATTTGAGACCTGCTTCTGAAACCCAGCTGAGACACGGAAATGTCTACCCTCACTAAGCAAACTATTATTCATAACATCTGCCTATCTAGTGCAATGTGAGTTCCTGTCACTCATCACTGGCACGTCTCTACACTGGGACTGATATCCTAACAGTACATTATTATCTTCCATGAGAATATGCTAATTCCTCTTGTCCCACTGTATGCTGATATACAGTATCCTTTGACACTGACAACATGTTCCAGTGTGATATATTAATTCAAGAGGAAAAAAAAAAAGATTATGCAAAGGCATTGGTAAGGGCACCGTGTATCTGGCAAAAATCAAGTAAAAGCAATAAAATTATTCTCCCAACATAAGAACAGAATTTTTACCACTAATCTCAGCAGTGCCACAATTCCACCAGATGTCCAGATTTTGGGTTACTAGTTAATAGCAAAACACAATACTAGCTGTGTTATTCTGTGTCAAGTAGAATTTTTCAAGGTGTTCTATTTCCCTTTAATTTCTTCAGAATACTTTTTTACTTATTAGCAAAATGACTTACATCTAATTCAGTTATTATGACTAAGTGTATATCATCCCATCATGCTTCACAGGTATTTCTGCCAGCATTTCGAGTAGCAAGTGACCATAACCATACTGAGTTGACATGTGTAATTATAACACATTATTTTTCAGCTAAGAACGAGTAGGTGGGACCCTCACAGGATGTCTTCCCATTATATTTTCTACAATAGATTACTTCTTCTTTTCAGTATTTGACTTCTCTGCCCTTCACTGATGTCCTCAATGATTTCCTCCACCAAGCATTTTATTACTTCACCCTACCCTAATTAATTCTTAACTTTAAATTCTCCACCGACCCTAATTTAGCTCTCCGTAGATACAAAAGCTTTAAAAAAAAAATCCTCATTGAGAGAGTGCTTGCCAGATAGCTTTTCTTCACGCTTTTGCAGCTTTAAATCTGATCACACAAAATACTCAACAAAATACTGCACTGAACAGTGCTACATATTGTTGTATTACAATAGCAATGTCACTTTTCTAAGTACTACTGGGCTGCAACAAAATCACAAAATCAGATTCTTGAGTGTGGAGACGCTGGGTACCTGCAGTTTCACTTTGAGTGGGGAGACTTCGCAAGTAGCTAGTCATCTGCTGCACACCTCCTGGGATCAGGCACCAAGAGTCTACTGTAAATTCAGTTCTTTTTTCTTTCACTTGCCAAAAGAATGATCCTCCTCCTCCTCCTCCAGCATATGTGTAAGCAGAGAATACAGAAGGAAAAGTATTTGATTCCAAAAATTCAGTGAACAGATTTATAGTTCCATCTAGCTATCTTTAAGTAAAAGGGCAGGGAAAAAAAAGTCCTTCAGGTTAAGGGCTGTATGCAAGGCACTTAAGTTGAGAACAGCCAAGACAGACTGTATGGTTAAAATTATAGAACAGACAGGAAAAAGACATCATCCTCTTTCTTTCTCACACTATGACTTAGATGAAAGAAGCTTTAACACGTATTCTATACTCTCTATTTAATATTTTTTTAACCACTGTATTCAATGCCAACAGCTGTACTCCTGTAAAGAGCCTGACCAGGGAGAATCAATGCATTTATTTGCACTTCTCTCTCAGCAGAGGTAGTTTCAAACCTGATGGACTACTAAGAGCTGTGGCCTTCTGTGTGGTGAGTTCCCATCACAAAATACACACTTGGACACCAAATGCAAGGGGTGCAAGTGAACAACAGTAAATTGACAGCTCTTAAGTAATATCAGCAATTCTAGATTTATTTTGCAGTTAAACTGAACTCCCAGTGATATGCAAGGAGACTGCGAGTGTTTTTGGTTCCAGTTCAATGCACCTTCCATGACCCTGAGTTCAATGTACACAATATTTGCCATTAAAATACTTGAATAAATGAGCAGTACTTAG
Organism: Apaloderma vittatum; assembly: GCF_000703405.1. Lineage (NCBI taxonomy): Eukaryota > Metazoa > Chordata > Aves > Trogoniformes > Trogonidae > Apaloderma > Apaloderma vittatum. Next base: position 88,507 of record NW_009707408.1, read on the forward strand.
TAGTTCCAAGCAAAACTTCAAGCCCTGTTCCATCTAGGGAAGGTTTATTAGTCCACATCTCTTAGTTGTTAAGCTATGAAGTTGAAGAGTCTTTAAATATTGTGCTGGATTACTGTAGTCTGCTTTTCAGTGACAAGAATCTAAAAAAGCATAATGCTAGACTGTAACTTGCCTATTAATCACTTTAGTCTGCATTCAGAAAGATTATTTTAAATGGTTTCGTGGCTTAAAGCAGACATTTAAAATGTATTAAGTACCTTTAAGAATACTAAAGGAACAATTAAAAAAAAGACAATCCCAGGCAGTGGTAAGAGGCCTATGTCTGTGTTTACTGGAGACTAAATAATTACAAAAAGTCTCCTTCTATGTTCTTTCTCGCTTAAACCTCAACCGAAACAAACAATTAAACAAAAAAGAATAGCTGTCATGCTAGGGGAGAAAAAGAAGTAACATGACTGTAACTAAAGCCTAGCAGTAGTGACACACTGCACTTTCAAAGAGACGAAAAACAAAGCACCCACTTTTGGACCTATGCAGGCTCCACTTTGGGGTTGCATGAGTCAATTATCAATGCTTTCATCAAGGCAATACAGATACGTGTATATAACAAACATTGAGATTTCAGCAACACAAAGAAAGTTTTGCTCACATCAAACAAGACTGTCTCTGGGCTGGGACTCAAACAGCAACAGGTTACCTACACTAGAGAAATCAATTCATTATTGAAGATACTTGTACTATATAAAGGATTCAATCCAGATTGCTTTCAGCAAATGTTTTGCTTTTACGGAATGTACAGCACTTGATATCCTCATCACAGTTGTAATATTATTATATCTTTATTATGATTTAGCCATCCTTCATAAATTTTAAGACAAATAAATATTTAGTTTGAAAAAAAGATAATTTACCATATGCCCACTTTTCTGAATATCTTTCCTATCCTTTCCACCACATTATAAATTATACATATTTATTATAATCCTGCTTGACTTACAATCTCTGTCATTCTCGAATGTTACTGTTGTACAAAACCAGGGAGTGGAAACTGGATACAGCTTTTGAATGGTATTTTAAGGACCTCAGATCAATTAAAAAAAAAATCCAAAACAAAATTAAAAAAAAAACAAACAAGCTATTAACTCTACGTAATCTATAACCAAAGTCAGAATTAAACCCACACCAAAGGGAAAGACAGAGATATTTCGCTCCCAGTTTTTTCACTGGGCACTGTCATATCTTGTGTAATATCTGATTCTTTCAGAAATGACATTTTCATGTCATAAAATCTAATTCGTAGGCACTTTCCAGTGCTATTTTTAGACGTAACATCCAAGACTAATGACTGCAATATACTAAAAAGTTAATATGACTAAGAAGTTAAAATGAAGTTAAATCAAACTGTCTTCTCTCTCTCTTCAGGCTATTCTTTTCCTGACAATAATACACAATACCAGCAATATTCCTCATACGAAAGGTTTATAAGCCTTATCTCTGAAGTGGGCTTTCACTTAGAACAATATTTACCACTGACTTCATAACGAAGAGTTCAACTGTGCAGGGAAGGGGAGTGTGTATTTCTGTGCCGTTACTCTGAACCACCACATCTGGGGGGGTGTGCGTGCACGTGCGGCATTGTGCAGAAGAACCAACCAACATCGAATCAGTCACATCTGCTGTGACTTTAGAGGCAATCTTCTAATTCTTTTTCAGGAAAACACCAGGCTGAATGAAGAAAAATACTTTCCTGGGCTCATTTCAGTCCTTCACCTTTCACAGTCATGTCCTCACATTTTCCGAGAGATTTCATCTTTTCTCACATTCCACTAGAAACTTTTGGTACATGCTATTCAGTTTTTATCCTCAAATGACTTCAAAAAACCTGAACACAAATATTCTTTTACTGCAAGCCCCTTCTCTGCAATAAAAACAAGAAGTGCTCTGCCTCAATTATCCCTACATGGCTGAGACAGGTTTGTGGGCTTCATTCCTCAGGAAAACTAAGGGTCTTTAATGCCTTCTTTACCTTTTATCTTGCAAGTCTTGCTGACTGCATGTGCAAGGAGTGTTAATGGTTTTGCACACCTTCCTCTAAAGATTCCTTACACAGACTGCAAGACATTAACAAAAGCTGTTATGGTTTCTGTCATATTTTAAGGAAAAACATTTTCAATACTCTGAAAAATTAAATTAATAGGAAACAATAAATTTCCCATGGATAATCTTCCAATGCATCTTGCATCAGTGTTTTCTACTCTACTACAGCTTAACAAGCCATCCCTCTGAAATTGCCTTAAACTTGCATAAAAGAATTACAGGTATAAGGAGATAAACTTTACAATGAAATTAATTTGGCTAAATTTAAGCACATTGACTTTGGTTTAGTACAGAATCAGCCAATGTAATTATACTACAGAGCCAGGAAATAACGAATAAAATATTCCTTTTGTTTCTTCTTTTTCACCCTAAATATTTCTAGGGCATTTCAAGTACATTAACATTCACAGTGCTACTGAAAGCAAACCACAGAATCTGAAAGCACTGATCATTTCAGTGCAGTGTTTTGGGTGTTTTTGATCCGATATGGGGAATTTTCTTACCCATTATCATCACACAAAGTAGACATCCTGGTGACTTCCATTAACTGATTCAGTAACAAAAAATATTTACTTGCTCAATAAGCATGTCACTCTTCAGGGTGTAGTCATCTTTTTTGGAGGTGGATACATGTGGGTCTCTCAGACCTGCAAAGCAAATAGCATCAGTAACGAGACACCAATAGTATTCTTCCACTTCCTTCATTGTGAAGTTTGTTCAAGCATGTTATACCTGTATAATTTCTTCTCCAAAACAAATGGTTAAAATGAAAAGCAGGCTTTCACCTCACTTAAAAATGCATACAGAACTAGAAGGGGCAACCCGATGGCTCAGCTGGAGTCCTCAAGAGCAATTTCCATATGGAAATACAAGATCCTGCTGTTAGTGAAGCTCAAAATCCAAGTCTGTATGCCTTAGCTATTTAAAAGTTTCTCACAGACTTCATTAGAAATGCGACTGGGAAAAAAAGGACTACTGAAATATGACATGCAAACTGTTCCTAAAAGTACTAATCTCACATTTCTAACAGGATACATAACATGATTCCATAGGATGTCAGAGAAAAGAACATCACAGCTAACTTCCTATTGACCTAGAATATACTATTTTCCAACAGAAAACAGTATGAGCACCAATTCTAAGTCAAGTTGACAGATCTAAGTCCAAACCATCATAAACTTCAAAACCAAGCATTTAAGAGTTCTATTAAATAGCCTCAAGAGCTCTCATGCACCGTCATCCCTGTTCCACTGAGCAAACACACCAAGGGAAAATGCTCATAAAAAAGCCTTAAATCTGCACATTCTACTGATTTAAAAAAAAAAAAAGTCATAAGGATAAAAGTGTCAAAACTAGCCTGAGGTCTGGCAGCTGACAGTTACAACCTGTAGCGAAGTCAGTTGGGAAGCTCTCCAGAATCATTCTGGGAGAGCATGCTCTTTTAAAATGGCAATTTACCCTAACTTTAGCCAACCAGCTAGTCCTACCAGTAGCTGGAAATATTTATTGCAGAACAAAAAATAAACAAGATTGTCGTGGGTTAGGGCTGGGCCGGCCTC
>NW_009707409.1:0-15826 GCF_000703405.1 Apaloderma vittatum
CGGGAGCGCCGGGGCAAGGTCTGCGGCTCCTTCTCGGTGTGTCTGCGCCTCAACAGGGTCAACCTGACCGTAAGGAAGGGGAAGCAAAGCAGCCCCCGACCTCCGCCAGATGTAAATAAACGATAGGACCGGCCCTTGGAGGCTGCTGACTCTGCTGCGAGATGTTCCCTTCCCTTCCCTTCAGGGTCCCCTGGCACTGGCCGTCAGCAGGTGCCCTCTGAGTTTCCAGAGCTGCTTTCGAGCTGGCAGCATGGAGGATTCAGCATTTACACGGGAAAGGGGGGACACACTGCGCCCAGCAGGGCCAGGGAGGTTCTCCTGCCCCTCTGCTCTGCCCTGGTGAGACCGCACCTGGAATAGTGTCCAGTTTGGGGCTCCCCAGTTCCAGAGAGACAGGGACCTACTGGAGAGAGTCCAAGGGAGAGCTACGAGGGGGATCAAGGGACTGAACATCTCTGCTGGGAAGAGAGACGGAGAGACCTGGGGCTGTTCAGCCTGGAAAGGAGACGGCTGAGAGGGGATTTATGAACGTGGAGAAATATCTGAGGGGTGGGGGTCAAGGGGAAGGGGACAATCTCTGCTCAGTGGTGCCCAGCAACAGAACAAGGAATAATGGGTGTAAGGTAGAACATGGGAAGTTCCAGCTCAACCTGAGGAGAAACTTGTTGGCTGTGCGGGTGCCGGAGCCCTGGCCCAGGCTGCCCAGAGAGGGTGTGGAGTCTCCTGCTCTGGAGACTTTCCAACCCGCCTGGACGCGTTCCTGTGGGGCTGCCCTGGGCGACCCTGCTCGGGCAGGGGGTGGCACCGGGTGAGCTCTAGAGCTCCCTTCCAACCCCCAGCGTTCTGTGATTCTATGATTCCGTGAGACCAAACGGGCACAATGGGGGGCTGGCTCCCCCCATTGTGCCATCTCCATCACGCTCAGCACACCCAGGAACACGCAGCCACTTACTGAGCCCTGCCCGAACTCAGATTTAGTTCTCACCCTTTACTATCGTGCTTCTGACTGTCTCACATGCTCACTGTGCCCAGAATGTGTTTTTGTGTTGCTGTGTATCTGAGTCCCACCCCTGAATTCAGCCTGGTATGTGCATCTCTGTAGTGCCCAAAAGGTGGCAGAATGGATGTTCTGGAGGAGAAGGAGGAAGAGGAGCAGAGAGAAGAAGAGGCGCTGAAGGCTTTGGAGATCAGTGACAACCTCCAGGATGTGGAGACCAAGGTGTCTGTGGAGAAAGTCTGTGTCCCAAGCGATGTTCTGTAAGTCTCGTGTGTCTGTCGGTCCTGGGCTGAGCAGAGATGGTCCCTTTGGGGTCCACAAGGGTCCCGGGAGGGGGCTGAGTCACATCCCTGGAGGTGCTGAAGAGATGGGTGGATGTTGCATTGGGGGGCATCGTTCACCCAGTTGATAGGGCTGGGACAAAGGCTGGACTGATGATCTTCAAGGTCTCTTCCAGCTGAAACAGTTTTGTGATTCTGTGATTCTATGTGGGTGGCATGTGTGGTGCCACCCTTGCACAGGGGGTGCCCTCCTTGCGCAGGGAGGGGAGTGAGCGAGTTTTGTGTGCCTGGCGTGTTTGTCCAAGGGTAGGCACACGTAAGCAAGACAAGACAACTCACTTCATTGTATTTTCATTCGTGGCTGTATCCTGACACTTTAGAAAGATCGCCAGAGCCTCGGGGTGTATGTCAGCTTGTCAGCACCCACAGGTTATGTCAAAATCGTGCCCTTGGATACGATCCCCATTTTTTTCCCTGGGAAACAGGGAGCCCTTGCCATATTTTGCTGGCAGGTCGTCTTGCCCAAATTGCTCTCAGCTTATTGCCTGTGTCTCTCCCTGCCTCCTCCCGCCCTGGAAGTGATTTTGACTGGAGCTCCATTGACACATCCCAGTTACCGTCTTCGTACAAGACAAATTCCCCGAAGGAGAAGAAGCTGCTGCGCGTCGCTGACCATTTCCTCCAGCAGTACACTCACCTCTGCCCCGACCGCAAGCCGCTCTTACTGCCCCCAGTCAACGAGTGCGGCGTGGAGGTATGGGATGGCGTGGGGCTGGGCCGCTGCGCAGGGGACACTTGCTAGGGGAGGGCAGCAGCCCTTCTGGCCCTCCCTCCTGGCCAGAGGGAATGGGAACCTGCTTGCTATGCCCACAGCACCTCAGCAGGCACGCAGCACCCTGGGAACGCCCTGGCTGTCCGAATCCACAAGCGTGTTTCACCAGGCGCAGGGTGCAGGCAGCTGCATGATGCTTAGAATCATAGAATCGTAGAATCTTAGAATGGCCTGGGCTGGAAGGGACCTTGGAGATCATTTAATCGAAGCTCCCTGTCATGGGCAGGGATGCTTAGGGAACAGGAAAGACTGCAGAAACCTGAAGGAAAGTAAAAGGAACATACGAAACAGATAAGGCTCAGGCTGAGTCACAAATACAATTTGGATACAGAATTAGGTCTCATTCTGAACTTTGCAGAAGTTACGGGGAAGGAAGTAAGCGTGGAAGTTTGTGGCCTGGTTTTGTTTAGGACTGGGCCCTGCTGCTGTCTAGTTCTGGACCTGGTGCTCCCCCAGGTATCTAGAATTGCAGCTTTGGGCCAGCTTTCCCCAACATTTATTGTATCATTAACAAGAAGGCAAAAAGTGCTGGAGGATGTAGTAGCTGGCAAGGGCAGTAACTGTGTGTCTTGTCTGAAAACTAAGAAGAACCAGCTCACATCTGTAATGAGTGTGAGATGAGCGTGAAGTTTTGGCCCCAGACAAGCAACTAGGGGCTCTGGACCCTGTGCAATTTCCCTCCTGGAACAGGCGAGGAGGGTTACTGACACTGCTCCTGTGCTCTAAGGTGGTCCTGAACGTGAGCTGCAACATCCAGGGGTGGTCTCAGGATGGCTTTGGGACAGGACACTGTCAGGCATCTGTTGGCTAACCAGAAGTTTGTTGCCCTGCAGAAGTTTGTGAGCACAACGGTGAGGCCAACCCTGCTGCCTTACACCGAGCTGTACCGCTGGGATGGCTGTGCCAGCTTCGTCTCCGATTACCTCACCATGGAGCCCCTCAGGCCCCCTGTTGCACCGGTAAGAAAGGGGCTGCAGTCCCGTCGGAAACAGCCCCATAACGGAGGAGACAAGAGGGCTTCTCAGCAGGACATGAGGTGGAAACCCCAGTGGTTGGGATTTAAAAAGGTCTTTGACTCCTGCATCATCCCCCTTGATTTTCCCAGCCTCTGTGGTCTCTGTTTGGACCCCTGATCCCAGTACATGCACATTTCCATCCCAGTGTTTGGGATATTTTGGAGTGGCTGAAGGGAGATTTCTAGGCAGGCAAGGAGGGATGATGCTAGAGCTGAGGCAAGTTCTTGTCTGCTGTGAGTCAGCCAAGGCGAAGGGAGCACAACCTTCACTAGCAAGGACTGCTGAGGCGTTGGAGGGTGCCCTGAGCAATCTGCAGCAGCTCCGTGCTGGCCGGGTGTGTGCCAGCGGTCCCAGGGCCTCAAGAGGAACTCTGGCAATTTGTGACCACAGAGAATCTATCTCCATTTAGCAGATTGCCTTGGTGCCCTAAGGTGATGTTCAAGATCTGGGAGCAGACCTCTCTGTATGCAGTATGTGTGGATTGATCACTTTGTCTGCTCACCAGGGATGGTCCAGAAGGGAAGACGTTCCCTCCTTTGGACTATAATTTAGTTCATGGGTGTTTTGCTTTGAAATGCCACAGAGAGAGCAGCTGGAGATGGAGGTAAGCCCCACTCCAGAGTTGTGGTTAGCTTTAGGTTTTCAGCAATTTGATGAGCTCCTCCGGCTCACTTCTGCCTCAGGTTAAATTTGCCGCCAGATTTGAGGTCAGAATTCCCTCAGATCACTTTGGAGGGGATTTTTGAGGTCTTTGGCTTATATAGCTCTTCCCTATGGGTGCAGAGCCCATGGATAGGGGCGATGCTTTCTCTCACTCCTGCCGTCTGCCTGGTGTTTCAGCTTCACAAGTGCTGTGAACACCCTTGTCTCTCCCTCCCTTTCAAGCCTAGTTCGCTCTATTCTCCAACCACCATCCTGAAATACCAGCGAGGGAACTGCTTTGACTTCAGCGTGCTGCTGTGCTCCATGCTGATCGGGGCCGGGTACGATGCCTACTGCGTGCACGGGTATGCCACCCGCGAGATCTGCACCCTGGACGAGACCCTGGAGGTGTGCCCACTGCTCAGGAACCCACAGGAGGTGAGACCAGCCGTGAGCGGGCAGGGAAGAGCCTGCTCATTTCTAGCGAGCTCCAGAGTTGAGCGAGGGCCAACAGCTCCAGGTCCACACTGAGGTTTAGTCTGTCCCAAGCAGGGACCTCACCAGAGGGATCTTGAGTGATTTTTCCACAGTTTTTTGAGTGATTTTTCCACAGTTCCTGAAGAGGCCTCTTTGGCTTCACTGCATTCCTGTCCACTAGGTCAAGTACTGCAAACTGGCAAGGGTTGGGAACTGGGGAGTACCCATAAGCCACATATTTTCTCCCTTCTCCTGATCTCTGCTGGGTTTCACAGCAATACTCTGCTTTTGAGGAAGCAGGTACCAAACGAGGGGATGAAGAAGCCCAGCAACTATAGCATTAAGCTCCCACTAGACATGCAGAGCAAGTTTGAGCTTCAGCAGGAGGCCAAGAAGGCGGCAGAAACTGAAGCTGCTCAAAAGAACGAGGACAGAGAAGAGGAGAAGGTCACGGTGAGTTAGTCAGATCCACCTCTCTGTAAACTTCAGGAGCGAAAGCTGAGACCCAGGTAGTGGCTGACCAAAGAAAGGAGGTCACCACACTTTGCCGTATGACACAACCCATGGCCATGAGCACCTGGCCTCTGGGAAAACAGAGTGTGCTGGCACAGGAATAAGTACTGGGTATGTACTGCCTTGCTCTTCTGAAGAGTGTTAAGGGCTTGGAGATCTTTAAATGTGGGCAGAGAACAGGATTGTCATTAGGCTGGACTAAAGTGGCAATAAAATAGCAATAATTACGGCTCTGTGCTCTGTGCTACAGGAAGTGGAAAAGCCCAAGCGTGACCCTTTGCATGGTTTACGGGTGCACGCTTGGGTTTTGGTTCTGCCTGGGAAGAGGGAGGTTCCCGAGACCTTCTTCATCAACCCCTTCACGGGAAACAGCCACAGCACCGCGGACGAGCAATTCCTTGGGATCGAGAGCGTCTGGAACCACAAGAACTACTGGGTGAACATGCAGGACTGTGGGAATGGCTGCAAGGTAACGAGCTCTTCGGCACCCCTGGGCCTGGGAGGCACAGATGGGCTAAGCCCAAGATCGGTGGTGATCCCAGTTTCAGCTTAACCATTCCCTGAGTTGGCTCTGGTCCTGCTGCCCTGATTGCATGGACTCTGGAACTACTCCAGGACATCCCAGACCCTGAGACAGGAAACCTATTAAACCGCTGTGGTGCTAGAACATCAGCTTTTAAGGCTGGCTGGACAGCTCTGAAGGCAGAAGATGCTTTGAGTGTGTCAGGCATGGCTCAGGGCAGGAAGGGGCTCAGTTAGGCTCATCCCACACCTCAGCTACTCTGCAGCTGATATAAAGTTTGGGAGGTGGGGGTCTGAGCTAGAACAACATGCCCCAAGGAAGGAGGCAGAAGCACTTCCAGCAACCTCCCCTCATCTGTGGCTCCATGAGGGTGCCCTCCAGGCACAGGGTCCCTCCAGCCCAGGGTGTGACGAGCCCACCTCACTGAGATCCGGGCTCTGTCTGGAGTCCTGTAACTCCTTGACCCGCGGCGAGGTTGGGAGCAGCGCAGACGTACTCCAGCAGCGTTCGGTTCAGTGCTGGGCTCTTGAGACCGCCCTGCAGCTCAGTGGGTTTCTTCTGTGTGGCTTAGGATCTCACCTTCAACTTGGGCGATGCTGTCTGCTGGGAAGTTTTGCTCCCGGGGAGAAACTGCCCTCTTCAGCTGCACCCAAGTGCTGAGGAGGAAAGGGAGTTACCTGATGAGGACAAGGAGGAGCTGGTGAGTGACCCAAAGGGTGGCTCTTGTGCAGTGGGGATGTTGTGTCGAACTGGTGTGTTCGTAAGTGTGTGAGTGTCTGCCTGCCTGCTGCCCTCTCCAGGTCACATCGCTGGGTTTTGGTTGGCACTTTAGATTCCTTTTCAGTCTGGAATAGTTCTGCTGAGTTTTGAAGCTGGACCCCGAGTAGTACTTCTGGTTTTCCCAAGTGGCGAGGGATCTCTGTAGGCCTCCAGGGCGCTGGCCTTTGAGATGAAGTAATTTAAAAAAGAAATGAGATCCACACTGAAAATTATCCTGATGCTTTTTCTCTGCTGGTCTCTGCCCTGCTCTTCTGGCTCCTTGGTGGATTTGCCAACCAAATATTGAAAAAGTTTATATAATCTACGATAAATTGCTGTGTGCTGCAAACAAAAAATGTTATGTTGTCCTGGGGGGGAACACGGTGTGATAAAACAGGGATTGCACCCGCCCAGCGGGACGGAGGAACACCAGTAACGGCACGTTCCCTCCTGTTATCTCCTCTCCTCAGCCTGCACCCATAACCGGGGAGCAAAGTGCCCTTCCCCGTCTCCGTAAAACAAGCTGGTTTATTTGTCTGAATGACGATTGTCATGTTCACCCCCTGCCCAGCGCGAGCGTTACCCGGGAGATCGTTTCAAATGAGATGAGTGAGAGCGTGGGGACGCGTTCGTAGCTCGGCCGCCGTGTTCCCCAGGAGAGCTGCGAGCTCTGCTCGCGTTCCTTAGAACCCGACATTGCCTCCTGGCCCAGTAAGAGAAGCTGCCCAAAAGGCAAATCCCTCCTTCTGTTTCCGCAGCAAGAGGAGGAGAGAGACGTGAAGTTTGACATGCCGCCGTCGTGGGTAGCCCAAATTCAGATATCTCCCAGAGGTACGTGTTCTCCCTTTGCTTTTTGCTTGCCCCCCAGCTAACCTTTTAGTGGATTTGGGGCATTTTTGTATCTCGCTCAAGAGTTCTCCCTTCAGGCTGCACGAGTTTGCCTGGGATGAACTTACTGTTACCGTTACGCACAAGGAGCTGCCCTTGCGTTATTAACTATCTGTATGATTATCTATCTGCATTCTTAACTATCTGCATTATCAACTGTCAGCTTTGGGAGAGAAAAGAGTTATAATCTACTATTATAACATTAATAAGTGCTATTATAACATTAAAGCCCAACAGGCAGGGGTGGAAAAGCTTTCACTGGCAGCTGGACGCAATAAATGTGTGGTTTCCCTTAGACCAGGGTTTCCTCCCTCTTGAATTCTTCTTCCTGGGGCTGCGTCCAAGGGAGTGAATCTTTCTGGTGCTTCTCTCGCCCCCTGCAGAGTTGGAGACCCGCTGTCCCCAGGGGAGGAAGACAATCCTGTATAGGAAGGCCAGGCTGGAGAAGTGGGCACCGTACCTGAATGCAAACGGGCTGGTGAAGCGCCTCACCGTCTACACAGACTTAGACTGTAAGAGGGATGAGTGAACTCGACACAAACACAGCCTGGCCTGTGCTGGTGGGCAGGAGGAGGTGATCTCCTTCCCAACACAGTCTCTTTTGCGCTTTCTCCTCCTCCTTCCACACTGGTGAGGGACTTACCTACCGCACCTTCAAATGCTTCGTCACGCTCGCTGTCTTGTCAAGCCCCAGGACTTCCCAGCGCTGCGCTGCTGGGAGTTCCTGCGAGAGTTTGAACCAATTTCACACCCCAGGGGTGAGGCTGTTTGGTGTCGCAGGTCGGGTTTTCAGTCTTCAGGGAAATGGAAAGCTGGTTTGGTTGGATCCGGTAGTGTCGCTGTTCCTGTTGGTGTCGACAGGAGCCAACGGGCAGCTACGGGCTGTGGATATTTCTGCATTGCAAAGCATTATTCTTCCACAGCTGGCCCAAGAAACCGTGCAGATGCCTAACTGGCATCATAGCCTGTCCTCAGCCCTCTTGGATAGCGTAACACCCCTGTCTCATTTCCCTTCACTCCTGACACTGTTGTTAAACGTCTGGGATGGAATTTCCCTTGCCCAACCATAGCCCTTTGCCGTGCCACCTCCTCCTCTGGAGCAGATTACTTGAGTTCTTGCTGATGGGAGAGGAATAAACCCTCTTAAGGCAGAAAGGGGCTTGGGGGTTCTCAGGGACAAGCGGCTGAAGATGAGCCAGCGTGTGCCCAGGTGGCCAAGAAGGCCAACGGCATCCTGGCTTGTGTCAGCAATGGTGTGACCAGCAGGAGCAGGGAGGGGATTGTCCCCCTGTGCTCGGCACTGGGGAGGCCGCTCCTTGAGTGTTGTGTCCAATTTTGGGCACCTCCATCCAAGAGAGATCTCGAGGGGCTGGAGCGAGGGCAGAGGAGGGCGACGGAGCTGGGGAAGGGCCTGGAGAATAAATCTGGTGAAGAGCGACTGAAGGAGCTGGGGCTGTTGAGTTTGAAGCGGAGGAGGCTGAGGGGAGACCTCATCGCTCTGCAGCTGCCTGGAATGGAAGGACCTTGTAGAGAGGTTGGAGCTGGGCTCTTCTCACGGGTAATTGGCGACAGAACAGGAGGGAACGGCTTCAAACTGCAACAGGGCAGGGTTAGACCGGACATGAGGAAAACTTTTTTCACAGAAAGTGGTCAGAGCTTGGCCCAGGCTGCCCGGGGAGGGGTTGGGTCCCCATCCCTGGGTGCATTTAAAGGTCGTTGAGATGTGGGGCTGGGGGAGATGGTTTAGGGGTGAGCTCTGTACACTGGGATAGGACTTGATGATCCCAGGGGGCTTTTCCAACCTGGATGATTTTATGATAATTCATCTACTGAAACGTAGATGAGGATTCATCTACAAAATGCCCCCAGCCCAGGGCCAACTCCGAGGACTATACGACATCTGCTGCGGCTGTATCAGGAGCACAAACCCCCAGAGCTCATCGATGAATCTTGCCACAGAGTGACGTCAGGTTGTGAAACATTTTGTCTCCTGCCAGGTACCGAAGTAGTGGAGGTGAGGGAGTGGTTCAAAAACCGGGAAGACATGTTGGATACGAGAGAAGTGAATAAACAGACGCAGCTGACCACAGAATACTTCAGCCCAGGACACCTCTTAGCTCTTAAAGGTATTCCAGCTCACCTGGGCGGCCGCTGCAGCTGGTGGGACTTGGTGTAAATCCCTTTGAGCAGTGGCAAAAGCCCGAAGTTGGGGAGGTGGAAAGCTTGTGGGATGAATCGCTTAGATAAATAACAGTCTCCGGTAAAGAAAGTTGGGTTGTTGGCTTTCAGTCCTGGGCAGTGCTCCCCCCAGCATAACAGGGGAAAAAAATACATCCCAACCACATATAAAGAGTGATATAATTTAATTTTATCAGTAGAGGTGGTGGAAACTTCCTCCTCAGGATTCCGTTTGGTATCTCGGTGTTGTGCAGCTGCAGGAGGGAAAGGATCCTGCAGCAGATCTGTTGCTGGAACCCCACGAGGCTGCTCCCACTCCTGGTTTGGGAAGAGCAGGGTGCAGGCTCCCCTGGCTGCTGCGTTACGCTGGAAGGAGGGCAGTGGTCCCGCAGAGCTGTCCTGCCCTCCTGGGGCCCTGGTGTGTCTGTCCACAGCAGTGGGTTGGATTTCTTGAAGAGAACGAGACTTCCCCTGGGCACGCTTGTGCTACCTTAGAAAAGGTAACGTCCGTGATGTCTCTTAACGTCCCTTAGCTCACACCTACACGTCGCTGGAACCAGAGACTGACCGTACGATGGAGTTCTACCACAAGGTGCGAGTCGATGGCCTCCAGAAACGCGTTGAAAATGCTACCGAGATGACGGAGTACTTCGTGGGGCGGGATGACTTCCTCCACGTCCGGCACGTGGCGTTTGGCAGAAGAGGAGAGAACATACCCTTGGCTGGCCCCACCACTGACGTCAACTCCCGGCCTATACTGGTACGGCCACGGCAGAAACAGAAAAATATATGTTGCTGTGAGATTTATACTGTGCAAAACATAGTGCTGAGGGCTTTAAGTTCATTTTCAGTGGGCACAGCCGAGGCAAAACTCCAGACGGGACGTCTAAGCCTCGTTCAGCTGCTGGGTCTCACAGTTGCTCACAGACCGAGAGCTGCAGTGCGACCAGTTGTCGCGGTCTGTGTCGAGCGGCTGGAAAGGAACTAGGAAGCTATGGCTTGGGAAATGTGTGTGAGAGGAAAGAGCAAAAGCTTGATGGTCATTTTGGAATGAAATTTTTCACTAGACTCCAAACTAGTCAAAGGATTTCATGTTCTGACCCCAAACTAACAACGTGTGAGGCTCCTGATGAAGCGTTCCCATGGCTGACTGGTTACAAGCAGGTCATGTACCTCTTCCCCTAGTCGGGTCTGGTTTGGAGAAGAGAAGAGGGAGGAAATCCCCGCTCTGGCAGTGCAGCTTAGACACTTCCCCTGCCCACAGAGCCGCGCAGCGGCCTGCCTTTGGGCCAGCACCTTTCTCCTTCCCTGGGTTGGAGACCGTGGGAAACTTTGCTGTGCTCCAGAACACCTCGCTTCCCTCGGGCAGGGATGCACCCCCAAGGTAGCTCTGAGCTGGGAGAGCACAAATCAGAAACTTCTGTGCTGCTTTTAGCACCTTTGTGCCTTTTTTCCAAGGGCAAGAGGTGCCACTGTAGTCCAGGCAGAGAAGCCCTTGGCTTTTTACCCAACTCTCTGCAAATGTTGCCAGTTTTCTGCATTGTCTAACCTGTTTCCATCTCTTTCTTTTCACCTCTGATTAGCAAATCAAAGAGTGTTTCCACAGAAACCTAGAAAAGCCGGCTGATGAAGATGTCGCAGAACGTATCTTTCTGATCAAAGAGAACAGGATCCGTCTGACGTATCATCTCAAGGACAGACACATCACTGCCTCAAAGAAGGACTTCTTCAAAGTGTCAGAGAGGGGTAGGACAGGCAAAGAAATCATCCTGACCCCAGAAATGTGCACCATATACGAGGTATGGAGAAGAAAACTACTTAATTTGAAAGTTTTGGTAGATCACAAGGCACAAAAGGAAGGTGAAATGACAGTGGAGGAGCTACAAGCAGGACCTGTTCTGTTCTGCCCCTCTGCCCCCTGGGCACGCCTCCCTCACAGCCTCCAGGCTGACCACAGGGACGCCCCTGGAGATGCGCTGCTGTGCTGGAAGGGACTGGGCACGCAGGACAGAGTGTGGTGTGAAAGGCTTTTCTAGCTGTGCCTGACGTCATCTTCCCAGACTTGGTCATCAGGCAGCCACCAGGGTCTTCCAGGACTCAGTCCTGCAGAATCACGGCAGGGAAGTTGGAGTTTCCTCTGCTGTTCTCCGTCGAAGGAGAGATGGCAGCAGAAAAGCAGCGGCAGGCATCCTGGGTTCTAGCTCCAAGGCTGCCCGCGGCTTCTTGGGTCCCGTCGGTGCTTAAATCTCCCAGAGTTTACTCTGCTGACACCAAGAAAGATTGAAAGAAAGGCAGGTAGAGAGAAAGAGAGAGAGAGAGAGAGAGATAGAGGGATGGATGGATGGATGGATAGATAGGTAGATAGATAGACAGGCAGCCTTAAACAAAAGATATTCTGACCAAAGTGGAGTGCTGTCATTAAGCCACATTCTCCCCGTGGAGGCAGCGGGGTCACTCCACCAACACGCCTGACGCGAGTTTATGCCCAGGGGCACGAGACTCGCCGGGAAATTCTGCTGCGATGCTGCACGATCACACGTAGGCGAATCAAAGAGAGATTGCAAATATGGGAATTTTTTGTTAAGGTTATGCACGTGTGTTTTTTTGAGTTTCTCTTTCCCCTTGGGGAGAAGACACGGGATGTGGTTGCTGGAGTGCCGTCCTTTCGTCTCTAACCCTGCAAAAACCTGTTCCGAGCACGGAACAGCAGCAAGGGGCGAGCGGTGCCATCTGCCTCCCAGTAGGGATGGACTCGAAATCAAAACCAAGTGTAATGAACTGCTGACTGTGGGTTAGATGCTTTAGGTGATGCAAACCCATGTCGCTGTGTTGAGGAGCAGAATCATGCCCGTGTCTCTTAGCTGCTCGCGCGCGCCCCGCAACGCTGCCGCCTTTCACTGGCTTATCTGCTTCCAGGCGGGCTCCCCTCAGAAAGAGAAGAAGCTGCTCCGGCTGTACGAGTTGTTGAAGGAGCTCAGAGAGGATGACAAGCAGCTGAAGCAACAAATCCGGCGCTCGGAAGCAGAGGTAAGAGGGAGGGGTTCACGCCGGGCCCTGGTTTGTCAGGCGGCGCAACGCTTTCAGCTGAGCCACCGCCAAAGCGCCCGCAGCGTAAGCGGTGAGAAAATAAACCACCGGTGTCGCAGAGCTGGCCTCCGCGCTGAAGTGTCGAGCTTGCATCTCGGCCGAGATGTAGGTGTGGTGTATTTTTGGCCAGTCACACGCTTCCCAGCTCCTGCTCTTACTCGTCGTTCTCCGGCAGGAGAGGTTCAGCGAGCGAACGACCCGCGTACGAGTTGGGGTGTCTGGAAACGTATCTGCCTTTTGCCTGGCAATGAGATCAAAGAGGGAGGATTTTGCACTGGAAATGTCGTAGCTAGTAGCTGGGCGTTTCTAGGAAGTCCCATCTGAAATACTGAGGTGACTTTTTGTGGGAAATACTTGATGAAATACAGCTCTTGTACTGCTAATCACGCCGTGACCGGTGTAACGAATCCATGTTCTTAGAAGCCTTTGTAATAACTTCAGGATAAATACAACCATTCTAGTGGACAGAGGCAAAGCTATTGGATTTATTTTTTTTTTGTAAATGTTTTTGGGAGGAAGAAGAGCCCCTGAAGGAGCTGGAGAAGCAATGCTCAGTTACATCAGCACAGAATACTTGTAATAATTAAGAACAAGAATTCAAAGTCCGTTTCCTTTTTTTCCCCAGAAATTTGGAGCTAGTTCCCTGTGACCTCATGAGCCCCCTTGCCAAATTTCTCACTCTTGACATGTCGACAGACGAAATACTCTCATTGCTCGTGCCGTACATCCTGTTAAGACAAAGAAATAAGCCAGAGCTATCAGGGCGGCTTCAAAAGGAGTGGCAAGACTCCAGAGGAGCTTTCCTCACTAATAATCAATAATTGCTCTCAAGAATTTCCTGCAGAGCAGCAATCTAAAGATAAGCCCCTGTGGGCCTGCTCTGTCAGCAGGACCTGGACACGTCTGTGTAGATCATCTCGACTGGACGCTGTGCTGGAGTCCTGCTGCGCAGCGTCGGCTCCGCTTTGTGATGGTGTCTTCTGATTCTTTTGGAAGGTGTTACAGATTTTGAAGATCCGTGAGGATGAAGAAGCCGCTGTCAAATTGTCCGTTTCGATTTATGATACCGAGAGGAACGAAAAGAGAAGACAAGAGTACGAAGCCATGGTAGGCAGACTTCATTATTCCCAATATTTGTTAGGGATAGACAAAGAAATCTTTTCCCGTCTGAGGAATTATCTCTGCAGAGCTTTTTGTATCGTTAAAACATACCGGCCCAAATCCTTGGCAGGTGTAAGTCAGCTCAGCTTCACTGACCTTCCACGAAAATAGAACGTGATCGTGCTGCGACCTTCTGACTTTCTGGAAAAATTCACCGATAAAGATCAGTGTTTTATTTTGAAAATAATTACAAGGATAAAAGGGGTTATGGGAGGAATGTGGTAACGGCATCCAAACTGTATCTTTCTAGCCAGGGCTCATTTTATTAGGCAAATGTGCATTATTTTTGTGTGCATGTGGTACAAATTAATTCGTTTTCTTGGTTCTTATTGTTACCCGCAAAGCCAATTTTGTTCCAGGGTCTCTGCTGAGGAATCGATGCTTCAATGAACGTTCGGGACAAATACAAAAAAGATTCACGAATCATTTCGTGCGGTTTTTCAGGATCTCCCAGACGCTTCTCCTGAATGTTTTTTAGACTGAGCAGTTATTTTACCTCATGACGGGGAAGCAGGGAGATGGAACCGTGCTCCTCTCTGTCCTTTGCCCTCCAGAAGAACGCGATGGCGAACGAGCTCCGGGGAGAAGAGGATCCGGATTACCTGGCCCCTTTCCTCACCCGGGTCAGCCACCAGGAGACGATGACCAAGGGGAAGGCCCTGCGCGTCCGAGATGACTGCCTGGCGGATCTTAAGCGTCGTCTCGTCGATCGAGCGAACATCATCCAGGCTCGCTTCGACAAGGTACCGCCAGCCTCGCTGCGGGGTGCGCGGGGCGCCCCAGGAGGGCGATGCACGCCTCGTTGGGGCAGCAGGCAAGACACAAACCTCTTTTGATTGCCTTAAGAGAGCCATAAACACGCCCGCGTGTTAATATTTCATTCTTTTTCCTCTCGTTAGCATGTGAGATCAAAGAACAAAATGCCTCCGGGGGGAAATTTAGTCCCTGTCTTAACCAGAGCTGATTTGGTGCTTCTTGACTATATTGAGGCAACACATTTAGCTTTCGCTGTTCCACGCGTGTGGCTTCCCCTTGTTTGCTTGTTCTGCGAGACCTCCTCTCAAACTCACCGCCTCCTGTGAAAATAAACCAGCTTCAGCTTGTGGTTTCCTTCATCTCGGCCTCGAGTCGCCCTTTGTGCGCCTCTCCTCTCCATTTCCCTGCCTTCTCGCTCCCCCAACAGGCAGTGGAAGAGCTGCAGAAGAAGGACCAGTGGTTTCAGGAAAACCGGAGTCGGCTCAGCGCAGAGGAGGAGGAGGAATTCCTCGCCCGTTACTCCGAAACCACCTTCCACATCCACATCCTGGCGCTGAGGCTCAGCAGGTATCGGGAGGGACAGTCAACCGCGGGGAACTGGGCGCTGAAACCACCCCGTAAAATATCCTACTCGATGTGCCGCTGCGGTTTTCCTCTTCATTTCCCGCTTCTCGTTGTAGGGCAAAGCAGACGGCGCCACAGAAATACCTCGCTCTGGCAGAGAGGCTGCGCAGGGACCCTCGCCTCGCGGAGCACCTCGGGCACCCCTGACGGCCGCGTTCCTTCACCCCAGACGCAGGGAAGCGGTGCCGAAGCAGCCTGAAAAGAAAAAGAAAAAAAGAAAATCAAACACGTGGAAAGGTTTTTCCTGCTTGCCTGCAGTAAATTTCTCATTATCGCCAGATTCGTGGAGATAGTGCTCTTTTTCCTCTTGTGTTTTAAGGACTGCCTGCAATTACACCCATTGTCTTCGATTGTCACTGATTTTTTTATAAAGATTTTCACCTTGCACGTTGGCAACAAATATAAAAACTCTTCGACACCATTTAGAGAGCTCCCCGTGAACTACAAAAAAAAGGCAAAGACTAAAATTGACTTAACTTTGGATCGAAACTCTTTTATTTTTCTCTCTTGACCCCAGTCACCGGTGTTGGCAGGCAGGGCAAAAAGCTGAGAGAGATCCCAAGAGACATTCCAAACCCAAGAAATTGGAATTAACCAAGATCGCCTTCAGGGAAGACAGGGGAAGGCAGAGACGTATTTTATTGTGATGCAGCAGCATAAGGGACGTTAACACCTGACACGTGTCATGAACCAGAGCAGGTTAAACTTGATTTTATAGCAGCCACCTGTTTAAATATAATAGATTTGGTGAAGGGCTTTTAAATAGACACACCGGCCCCCTGCCTGCCTGTTTTGTTTATTGCAATATAGGTGTTTTCTTGCGTTCTGTCACATTTTAGGCCTGAGGGGCCTCAGGGCACTGGGGAGAAAGGAAACCCTGAGGTCTGTGGGAAGGAAAGGGGAAAGAAGGAGCGAGTGTCTGGGTTGTGAATCCTGTGGGGACACATCCAGGGCCACAGAAGCCACCGGCACCAGTGAAGTGACAAAATCCTTGGGCGGGCGCTGGGGAGCGGGCACAGGAGCTGCAAGGAGAGGGGCTGACGCGTGTTACGGGGAACCGGCGCTAAACCGGAGTCACGGAGGGCACTGACG
>NW_009707410.1:0-3289 GCF_000703405.1 Apaloderma vittatum
AAAATAAATAAAAAAATAATTAAATAAAAGGATTCACATCAATAAATTCAGTAGAAAATTGGTGAAGCTCCTGAACTTCTGAGTCTGGAGTTAACAGTTCCTACGCACCTAGGGAAAAAATGGTTTATAAAATTTGTATAATTTGTTAATATCTTCTTTGTCATAATAAATAAATGAGAATGAAAAAGTCTAGATAGCTATTTGGGTGTTCACGATAAATATAATAATCTTATTGAATACATTTCTCAGTAAGGAGATTAAAATGCGTTCTTTCATAGGAATTTCTTCTAATTTAAAATTAATTAATTAATGTTAGTTGTTATAAGCTGCTTCTAATAAATTAAAATGTGTCTGTCTTGCACTTCCTTTTTTAATATTTTTATAAAATAGAACATTAGATGTTTTTCATTTTAATCTTGTCAGTTCTAGTGAAATACCCCTGATAACACCCTATTTTGCATTTCAAATATTATGTGCTCATTAAAATGCAAATCAAGGGTCCAATCAGAATATGATGGCAATCAAATTGCGATATTCAATGAAGAGGATTCCAGGCTGACTTCATTAGTAAACATCATGAATTTCAGGTTCTTACCAGTCTCCTGTTTGTTTGTACAACTGTAAAGGCTCAATTATGAAGCCTTGAGACAGTCTAAAAATAACATAAGACTAATTAAAAGTTTCAATTAGATTTGTGTAAGCCTTTTTTTAAATCTTCCTTTTCTCTTTAACTGTAACAAATGGGCCGTTTGGAAGAAAGGTAGAAAATGGGAAGTATTGTATTTCTTATTATGCATAGAACTAAAAAGTATATTTTAAAAGTTTCCATATAGAATTTTAAAACATATGGTGGCTATAATGTGCACTGGTTTTGTGCATTAAATATTCTGTGCTATTTTTTATCTTTTTACTCAGCTGATTTATATACTTCATCAGCTGCAACTTTCTGGTTTCATAAAAATTAAACTAACAAGTATTCTTTTATTCCAAACTGAAGAATTTTAAAAAAATTAAAAACTTGAAAATATGTATTTTTTAAACAGTGTTAAGATAAATAAAACTTTGTAAAACAGATTATTCTTGTAAATTTAATAATTTTTTTAACTAACCTTTACCTGATTTTTTCTTTTCAAGTCATCATTCTGTCAAAAAAAAATCCCTATAAGTCAAAAGTTTCTAAGTTCTGCTTAGTCTGGACTTAGGCTAACGGTAAAGAGCAGAGCTGATGTCAAGTATGCTTTCAAAGATTCTGAAGGTAGATATCTGACTTTATTGTAGCCTTATTCATCAGAGTTTGCAGATTCAACATGTTGGTGACTTAAAGAGAATCTAGCTGAGAAGTTCACATCTGGCCCAGTGCAAAAGTGATTCAAAATCATTAATATCTGATGGTTGTTCAGTGATGTCTGAATGTCATTTGGTGTATAAGCAGATATATATATCTCAATAATTACATCCTTACCCATGTTACTGAGAAGTATAGGAGTTTTCACAGTACATCTTTAGACGTGTACACAATGAAGAAAGACAAAAAAATCTTTTCATTTTACCTAATTAGAACTATTACACAAGAAAGGTCTATTTAAGATTTTTCAAAAATGTAATGGTGAAACAGCTGTCCCAAAAGAGCTTTTCAAACACAAAAGGATAATTTATGTTGGTTATTATTATGTATCTGCGTTCATCACATAATTGATTTTCTCTTTATTTTTCAGAAATTAGAAGGAAAAATGATTAGAGAACAGTCCATGAAAGACAAATGATAATAAAAGAATAATATAAGAAAAGGTCCAAGAAAATTTCAGTAAAAATTGACCCTGGGAATAAAATTATTTAAATGTTATTGCGCTAAAAGCAGCTTAAATCATAAAGAGGAACAAAAACTTGTATAAGGCAAGTAAGAAAATATATTTTCAGTACCCTACTACCAGAAATGTTGATTACTCATCAAAACTCATTGAACACCTATGACCTGAGAGTGAATAATTAGCATTATTGGTCCTCAAAACCAGCCTTTTTTTTTTGACGTAATATAATGGCTATAGGACAGGCTACATAGCTTTGTGCAAAACTGTGTTTAGTGATGGAATTAAAGAAAGCAAAAATAAAGGCAAGAGACAACTGAAAAATCAACTGAGGAAGATTCTTGTCAAAACTCAGACATCATCAAACCTAGGGAAAGTAAATCTGTGATAAAAGACTAGGATGCCATCCTCATAATTATCCCCCTATCATCACCGTGTTATCAGCAGTTATCACTTTATCGTCAGCATTAGCCAAGCAGGAGAGCAAGGGCACTCTGACTGTCATTCACCTATTCTGTTACTATTATATATCACAATGTCAATGGCCCAACATGAAAATACAGAGAGTTTGAAACAAATGTTTATTATCTGTGTAACTATGAACTTCATTCTGCTCAAGGAAGATAAAGCCAACATGTTCGTCACACATTTTTCTTTACTGAAACTGCAGCTTGAAACATATTGGACTGTTTGAGAATGTAAATGAATCGATTGCAGGTTTCAGTTTCTCTGAGATTTCGGGACATGTTTACGACACAAACAGAGACATAGGCATGCAAAACTGCATCTCTCTTAGGAATTCCTTCTTAGGTGATAGCATAAGGTACAAGTGCAGAGAAACATGTCCCTGTGTACTGAAGATGCTGGGCATGTCGGCATCCTAGAGCAGCCTTGCAGACAAACCGTAAATGCCAGGCACCCAGCTGATCCAAGCCCGATGAAATATAACATATTTCTTAGAGTCTGATCCAGGTCAAGTCTGTTCACATTCAGTTCTGCAATCCTTCTCCAAGAAGACTGTGAGTCTCTAGCAGGTTTAACAGCTGATTGGTGTCAGCCCAAACAATTTCTCTACCACTCTTTCCCCTTCAAATCAATAGCAAAGCTTCTGAACTCTGCAGAGTCGAAGAACACAGAGTACTGGCATGATCTTCACAACATGTTTGCCTACTAGTGCATCTGAAATATGAAGCATCTCTTGAGGCAACCAAGCCTCCTCATAAGAAAGGTAAAATACTCTAGTAAAATACTCAGAAATGTATATTTTAATATTTGTATTTTTGTTTACAAATAACAGTTTGCAAGGAAGAAACTACAGTTAGAAGTCCTGAAAGGCACAGTAACGCCAGAAAGAAAATAGTACCGGTGGTAAGTAAAAAGGCAGATAATAGACAAATACCAAATGTATAGAGTGCTTAAAATTGATTGAAAACAATTTTCAAACATCAGTCCAAAGTCCATTAAAGTGACACTGTTCAATGATC
>NW_009707410.1:3302-30583 GCF_000703405.1 Apaloderma vittatum
AGAGTGTGTAGTTCCAAGCGATTCCTACTTAATTTCTCACCAACAAAAAATTATAGGCAGCCTTAGAATATCATACATCAAAGCGTGCTAAAATAGACTGACAGCTTCCATCTTTTATGAGGGGCAAAACCATTAATTTTTTTAAAAAAGGAGTGAGATATTGTTGTGAAAAAATTATGAGAGCCATCACAAGAGTGTCTGGTGTCTGACTTCATATCTGATTTTATTCCCCCCACACAAAGAATCTTTTCTCCTAGGAGATACTAAAAAATCTTAACCCTTCACTCTTTCACATACCTACAAAATTACTCAGGAATGAGATGTTGTAATCAACATTCCACACAATTACACATGTAATTTTTTTTTTAAAAAAAAATGGAGTAAACACTAAAAATATTAAAGGAAAGAAATTTTATCCCATATGACTGCCTGTATTATCACTTCCATGAATTCACAGACAGTAAGAAGACACTTCACAAAGTTATGTACTGCTGCTTCTCTCTCAAAGCTGTATGCAAATTATTCCCTAAAGGTGTTTGTTGAATCTTTTCTTGAAAGCATTCAGACAGATACCTTTTGAATAGTGGTTTCAGAACCTCTCCATAAAATATTTTCCAAAGCTTGACATTGTAGCAATCCTGAAATTATCAAGTTCTCTATTCTTGGAAGTGCTAGGAAGAGTGACAGCAAAACTGCTACTTGGGACTTGTGAAGGGCAGACTTTGATCTGTTTGGGAGGTTACTCAATAAAATCCCTTGGGAATCAGTTTTGAAGGGTATAGGAGTCCAGGAAGGTGGCACACTACTCAGAAAGGAAATCTTGAAGGCACAGGAGCAGGCCATCCCTACGTGCCTTAAGACAAGCAGGCGGCACAGAAGACCAGCCTGGCTGAATAGGGACATATTGCTGAAGATCAGGTTGAAAAAGAGTTTATGGCCTCTGGAAAAGAGGGCAGGCCACTCATAGCGAGTATAAGGATAACGATCGGTTATGTAGGGAGATTATTAGAAGGTCCAAGGCCCAGCTGGAAATTAATCTGTCTTTGAAAGTAAAGGACTGTAAGAAAAGGTTTTATAAATACATTAATAACAAAAGAAAGAACAGAGGGAGCCTCCATGCCCTGCTAGACCCAGAAGGAAATAGAGTAACAAAAGACAAGGATAAGGCTGAAGTGCTTAATGCCTTCTTTGCCTCAGTCTTTAGTAATAGTAACACCTGTACTGAGGGAAGCCAGCCCCCCAAGTCAAGAGAATGGGACCAGGAGCAAAATGTGAGCCCAACAATTCATGAGGAGAGAGTCAGGGATCTACTACTACATATCAACGTCCATAAATCTATGGGGCCAGACGGGACACTCTAGAGTACTAGGTGAACCAGCGGAGGTTCTCACCAGACCACTCTCCACCATTTATCAACAGTCCTGGCTTACTGGAGCGGTCCCAGCTGATTGGAAGTCAGCAAATATAACATCCATCTATAAGAAGGGAAGGAAGGATGACCTGGGAGATTACAAGCCTGTCAGTTTAACTTTAGTCCCAGGGAAGCTGATGGGGCAGATCATCCTGAGTTCCATTACGCAGCACATGCAGGACAACCAGGTGATCAGACCCAGTCAGCACGGGTTTGTGAAGGGCAGGTCCTGTTTAACAAACTTGATCTCCTTCTATGACAGAGTGACCTGCTGGCTGGATGAAGAAAAGGCTGTGGCTGTTGTCTACCCTGACTTTAGTAAGACATTCAGCACTGTTGCCCACAGCATTCTCCTAGAGAAATTGACTGCTCTTGGCTTGGATGGGCGTATGCTTTGCTGAGTGAAAAACTGGTTAGATGGCTGAGTCCAAAGAGTAGTCATCAACGGAGATAAATCCAGCTGGCGACTGGTCATGAGTGGTGTCCCCCAGGGCTCAGTGCTGGGGCCACTCCTGTTTAACATCTTTATTAATGATTTGGACCAGGGGACGGAGTGCATCCTTAGTAAGTTTGCAGATGACACCAAGCTGGGTGGAAGCATTGACCTGCTTGAGGGCAGAGAGGCTCTCCAGAGGGATCTGGATCACTGGGCCAAGGCCAGTTAAGTGAGTTTCCATAAGGCCAAATACCAGGTCCTGCAATTCAGCCACAACCCCCAGCAGTGCTACAGGTTCGGGGAGGAGTGGCTGGGGAGCTACCAGGCAGAGAGGACCTGGGGGTGCTGATGGACAGCCGGCTGAACACGAGCCAGCAGTGTGCCCAGGTGGCCAAGAAGGCCAACGGCATCCTGGCCTGTATCAGGAATGGGGGCCAGTTAGCTCAACTGGCTGAGCATGGTGCTGATAACATCAAGGTCACGAGTTTGATTCCCATTTGGTCCCCATGTGTTGCCTGATCTAGTTGAGAGGTGGGCATCCCTGCCTATGACAGGGAGGTTGGATTAAATGATCTCTAAGGTCCCTTCCAGCCTCGGCCATTCTATGATTCTGTGATTCTGTGGTGTTGTCAGCAGGAGCAGGGAGGTGATCATGCCCCTGTACTCCGCTTTGGTGAGGCCACACCTCAAGTACTGTGTCCAGTTTTGGGCCCCTCACTACAAGAGGGACATTGAGGTGCTGGAGAGGATACAGAGGCGGCTACCAAGCTGGTAAAGGGCTTAGAACATTAGTCTTATGAGGAAAGGCTGAGGGATCTGGGGCTGTTTAGCCTAGAGAAGAGGAGATTGAGGGGAGACCCCATCGCTCTGTACGACTACCTGAAGGGAGGTTGTAGAGAGACAGGTGTTGATCTATTCTCCTTAGTGGAGAGTGATAGGATGAGGGGAAATGGATTTAAATTGCACCAGAGGAGGTTCAGGTTGAATATTAGGAAGAATTTCTATACTGAAAGGTTTGTCAGCCATTGGAACAGGCTGCTCAGGGACATGGTTGAGTGACCATCCAAGGAAGTGTGTAAGGGACGGGTGGATGTTGTGTTGGGGGGAAGCATTTAGTACGTTGATGAGGCTGGGACAAAGGCTGGACTCAACGATCTTCTAGGTCTCTTCCAGCTGATATGATTCTGTGATTCTGTGATTCTATGATTGGTTTGCCTTGTTAGTCTTTAGTGCTGCTTCTAAGCAAAACCTTGCAAGAGATAACACCAGTTTGGCAGAAGACAAAAACAGAGTAACCCTGTCATCACCATTCCAGACTTATTTATTATTTGAGATAGATCCTCACTCAGCAGAGCTGGGTTTCAAGTGATCTGTGAATTCACCTCATTGTCGTCAACTACTCACAGTAGTTCCTCTAGAAGCAGGACACCACAAAGAACAGAAGCCCGTGGGACTGAGAAGACAATGGAAATATTAAGAACTCCATGACCTCCAATCAAGGGTTAATGCTACAAGTTCTTGGGCACTGAGTGTTAACCAGGACCTTTTCAGAACTTCAAAACTTGTACCAACTTCAGTGGCTGTCATTTATAAATATATACTTTGGAGCTTAACTAGCACAACAGAATCCACCTGATGTGTTAAGGACTGTAGAACTGTGGCTGCCGTCCAGCTCACGGGATCAGAAGGCACACGTGCTTCTAACAGCAGCTTCCTCCAGTCCCACTCTCAGAGTAACTTCTTGGGGTTGTTATGGCTCTTGCCAGGCAGTGTGAATGAACGAAAAATACTTTAGGCAGAACATGCTTTAATGAAAATACGTCATATACTAGCTCACTCAGATTTACAATCTAAAAGTCATAATCCAAAATAATCTAAATCTATCTTTGTTAAGTAAAACTAGAACAATTCCCCAGGGATATGAAACTCCTAGGAGCCTGTTTTACATGAGACCATAACTTACACATCTGGAAAGCATATAATACATTTTAATTTTTCACTGTTTCATGTTTTTATCAGAAAAAGTGTGGGGTTTTTTTTCACACAGCAATACGATATTGTTAGAAAAAAATGCTATCTCACTGAAAACTCTGATTTCTCCCAGAAGAGGCAGATATTTTGGATTTAGTAGAAATTTTAACTGGTGTTACCTGTGGTACAGTCAGCATTCTGTGACACATGTGGTGTCTGGAGAGAAATAGACATTTCAGAGTGACAGAACCTGCCCTTATTTCTTTCCTCTGACTGCAGACTGAGCCTGGGGTGACTAGTTTATTCTTAGATGGGAAATATTCAGATGCATAGGTCTGTGCTAGATAACACCAACTTTAACATTCATAAATCTTCACTCTCCACAGTTTCATAAAAGGGCAATGGTTCTGCATTTGGTGTCCTGGAAATCCAGCAATGTTTTGTAGCAGAATAAAATAATACAACATTTTATTCCCTTGCAGTTGGAAAAGGACCTCTTGCAAAGTAACTAGTCCAATGATACTGCACTGAAAACTGATAGGTCTGGCAAAAATGTCTCTGGTTTAGCAGGTGTTCTGCTGCAGGAGTACAGGCAAACACGGGGTAAGGCGCGGGCAAACTGGAAGGACGAGTCTGCAGAGTCCGCATGAATGTCACCCTTGCTTTCTCCTGGCAGCTTAAACAGATGCTGAACAAATTAGATCATCATCTGTAAATTACACTTTTCATTCCTCTTAATTTAGCATTGTCCCTTATTGCTGCTCTATCATCTCCAGATAAAGAACAAAATTTAGCCTTATCTCTTTAGAAGATCCTTCTGTGTTTCTTTCCAACCATGTGAGGTTGAACAATCTGTCTTTTTGTGAGTCCCTCAGATGCAATGCAGACTGCTCTCACTATACACACTGTCCCTTGTAAACACAGCTTCATGCTAATATCTGATACAAAGGAAAAATCTTATTGTGGAAAGAGGCTTTTTAGCAAATGTAAAGTAGTTTTTGGATAGTTGCCCCTAATAGTTCTTTATGTCTTTTAAAATGGATACTGGGGCAAAAAATGCTGGAAGAATTCTGCCTTGAGTTGACATATAATAAGAGAATATAATATATATACAATGTTTACTATATGACGTTATTCACTGAAATAAGTATCGATTATTCATGAAGTGTCAATAAGTACACTCTAAAATAAATTAATGTTGAATTCCTTTTCATTCTGATTTGTTTTAATTAAGCTTGTAATCTACATGTTTCTCAGTTTTAAGTAGTTTCATTCTTTCATTTAAAAATTATTAGAGCAAGCCACTAAATTTTAATTACACAAAGGCTTCTCTTATGAGATTTAAAATAAAACTCTTTGTATTTTAACTCTACATATTTTATGAAGCATGGAGATGCCTATGTAATGCACTTATCAAAGTTGCCATTATTTTTCATATTGAGATTTGAGGGTTGTGTTTCTGTTCTCATCATTCGTTAATGATACAAACAGGCTTGTCTTTTGAGTCTAGAATTCCCTTTTTATGGCTTACAATTTATGACAGATGTGGCCTTATGTTTAAAATCCATCAAAGTTATCCTTATTCTACATTGATGTCCATTGAATTGTTACACGTGTTAAAATGTTTAAACCTTTCTTCTATCCACCTATAGTCTTATTATACATCAACTTCTGATTTCTGGCAGCTTTAATCTCTACCTTAGTCTTTTTGGAACCTCCTCTGAAAAATAAAAAGCAGTTGTTCAAATGCTTTCAGAAGTTTTAAATCAAAAGTTGTACTATCTGTTCTTTCCTTTTGCAAGAGGATTTAAGTGCATGTTGTTTAGTACATAATGCATTAATCTTTCAACTCCGTGCTTGTTCTGCATTGCTAACCTCTGCCAGCTCTCTTTCCAATGGCTGCTGGTACTACCTCGTCATACGGAGTATTCTGAAACAAACCACTGTGTCCTTCCTTTTATTTCTGCATTCATCATCCACCCTGTGATGTTTCACACACTTAACTTTTTGACTTCGTTTAACTCATTGGGTTGAAAGATAAACAATTACCTTTGTAAAGACTCATTATCATTTATCTGCCTTGATTGAACTCTCTTTCTAGGCAACTTATTACATAGTGATAAGACAGCGTTCACTGAGGGGAAAAAAAAAATAAAAAGGACTAGCCAAACTGAAAAAAAAAAATAAAATAAAAGGGACCAGCCAAACTGAAAACCAGATAGAAACATCTCATTAGGTTCATGAAGGTCAAGGTAAGTAATATTTCATTTTTATCCATACCAGTCTATGCGGGCAACTTTCCTGAAATCTCTGAAAATATAGATTTTCAACACTCTGCTCACCCAAGCCTCCCACAGCAGATCATTTTTTCAACAAGTAGCGCACAGAGACTTTGGAAATCGTATAGCTTTTGCAACCTTACATCAATGCAGGTATCATTCCCTTTTGTCTTTTTACAAAGTCTGTTAATGAACTTGATCAAATGCCAGCAATGAGTCAGCTGGCATGCAAGTTCTAACCTTTCTTGGATTTTCGAGCAGATGTCCATGATGAGAAATTTCTCTAATGAAATGTCATTTGGGATTACTGGAAATACTTTCCTTAAACTGATGAGATTGAAATCTTGAAGTTTATTGACTTTCTGCCCCAATTCATGCATAGTACAATTTCTGAACGTGAAGTTATTTGCTAAATCACCACAGATCCTTTCTCAAAAGATTTGCCATATAGTTATTGTCCTCAGCTAATGAAGTTTCTTTGCTTATCATTATCCAGTAAGATTTTACTGGTTTAATCTATAACATTCAGCTCCTAGTTCCTATATATTAAAGGAGCAGTAGTAGCTATTTTCTACATTTCTTTAAATTATGAGTTTTTATTGAGTAACTGTAAGACATAAGCTTGAATGCTGGGATGCATTTGCTTGTGTATAACAAATGTCTAATTTTCATTACTTGTGCTTCATATTCAAATTTCTGTTTCCCATTTTCAAAGAGATATGAGGATGGTAATGCTTTCACCTAACTTTTAAGCTCTAGCAAGTATTCAAACTTTTACTTTTAGGACATAAAATTCCTTCTTTACACATTCCTCTTGGTACCTAGGATAAATGCCGAAAACACAAACTCCTCCGCAGTCCTTTTGGCACAAGTTTGATAGTTTGCAAGAAACTGCAGCCTTGGGATCTTCAGTGATTTTCCATTAAAATTCTGAGTAAGTAGAGACATGTATAGTTTTTACACCTAAAGGTTGGTTTTGCAGTTTGACAGATCATTCCAGTTGTTATATTATATATCAATAATGGTTTATTCGGACATAGTTTCATGTTTGTCATCCATAATAGTAAAACTTGTCTTCTATCAATTTCTATCAAAAATACTGAAATGAAATTGTAAATATTTTGATGAGATTTCATTTTCATTCATGTCTAGTTGATTTCGACTTTCAACTGGCATACTATCGCTTGCTGAAATGACCCAGATCTTCGGGTGCTGCAACTATTAATGTCATCTGAGAATCTGGGCAATTGCTTTTGTTTTTCCGTAGAGGTGATTTATAGATACCAGGTCCCCTAATACCTATGTTCAAGTAGAGATACTAAAATTTTGCTCTTCACTTAATAAAGAATGACCCACTCCTGAAGAGCTATCTGTTCAATAATTACTTATAAAAATCCAGGCCAGTTTTAAGTAACAAATGTGCCAAAAGAACAGATTATTTCTGCCAGGGCTGCCAGTGAGAGAAAATAAGTTTAACCTTCATCCAGGAATCAAATGCCTATTGATTAAGACCGAAAATACTGTAACCTTGAAGATTGAATGAAACCATCTTGCTGAACAAAACTGCAATTTTTCTACAGGAAAAGCAATTTTCAAAAGGCATTTTTGACAAAATTTTGCAACACAAATTAATTATAAAACCTAAGGTCCAGAAACTCAGATTAAGTATAAACTTGGCTTTGAAAATTAAATATAGTATGAGGATTTGAAGTGAATGTAAAGCTAGTGAATGTAAGCAGGAGAGACAAAGCACAGCAATGACAGCAAATGCACTGAGTTTGGAAAGGCATTCACTTATACCATTATTGAGAAAGTGAAGAAGATCCAGTAAGTTCTTGTTCAAACACTAGTGTGTACTTCACTCCTTCTGCTGTCAACTACTGAAGACTTCCTAAATAAAAGAAAAAATTTGTGAAAGTATGAAAGAAACTTTGTGGAAGCTGATATAAAATACTATTTTGACAGCATTTCTCTCTTCAATGGATGTGTATAAAAGTACTCCTTGGTCTTTCTAACTAATTTATGTCTTCCACCCATGTCAGTTCTATGCTCTGGATGGAAGGTATGACCAGACTTTATGCTGAAGTCTTCCTGTAGCTGAACTCTAGCAGACCTGAAAGGAGAGGAAACCTTAAAAAGTAGTTAATGAAAATCACACTATGATCTTTCTCCATGCGCCTAGGCATCTTGGGCACTTGATTCATAGAATCATAGAATCACAGAATGGCCTAGGCTAGAAGGGACCTTAGAGACCATCTACTCCAACCTCCCTGTCATGGGCAGGGATTTGAATTTTATCAGTAATTAATTCCTCCATGAAAGCAGGGAGGAGTAGTTAAATATTGCAGCCTTATTTTAAAAACATACAAGATACTAGCTGGAAGAATCATATTCAAATATGAACTCATTTTCAAGAGCTGAAGTAATAAATTATGGCAATTATATATTGCTAATTTATGAGTACACATTCCATCTATCCAGTATTGCTAAAATCTGATGAGATGGTTTGGCTGACATTCAGATCACTGATTATAACCTAGTTAGAAAAGATTTTGAGGGGAAAAGACATGGTGTGCACAGGGAAAGCCCCACAGCCCAAAAGTAAGTTTCTCTAGCTTGTAAGGCTAAAACAATACAATTACTAATCCAAGTATTTTCCCTGACCATCTGCATTAGGCATCCTTAATTACTCCTTTCTATGTCAATGACTTCAAGTATCTCTGATATCAGATTCAAGAGAATCAAAGACTTTCAGTAGAATCAATAGAGAATGTCGTATTTTCTTCTTATGACCAAATAGTACCAGAAGACAGGACACACTAGATATTTCAAAGAGGTTGTAGGTCCTGTCAACTGGAAGAGCAAATGAAATATGATTGACAAGTGGTAACTTTGTACTACTGCATCCTAAAGCCACGATATGGTGCCACTCATGAAGTGAAGATGGCATTTGCAAAGTAGAGCTAATCAATTCCTGAGGAAGAGATTAAAATGAAGAACAGAAATTTGACAATATTTTAAGTAAATATTATGACTGCAATGCAAAGGCTGGGTTATCATATGTATACCCTCGTTATTATTAGTGGCAACCCTGTTAACTCCCATAAATTTGCCAATTTCTGTGGCAGAACGACTGATTTACAGTTCTATGAGTTACTTATCTACCTTATTTTTAAGTTTTTTTTTTCAGTTTAGCTTAGTTTAGATTATAATACTAAATAATACCTCTTTGATAACTGAAGGCTCTTCAGAATGTCTGACATATATAACAAAATTCAAGAAACTGAAAGTTGAGACTAGAGCAACTCAGATTAGAAACAAATCGTACAAATCACAAGGGTAAGGTAAATAATGCATCTGGAAAATATAACATGTCTAAGAAAGCTAGCATAGATTTTAGAACAAAAAAATACATTTTACATTTATATTATGAGCATATAGTTCTCTGTGTGTGTGCTTTCACACGAGCAAGAGTTAACTCAGGGAAGGTCTGTCATCAGAGTGGTACATAAGGTGACACAAAATGATGAGGAATGCCCCATCTGATTTTACAGTCTGTGAATCTATAAAATATTTAGCTATTATATTAGTTTACATTAATTATATGAAAATTAACTGTTATACTGGAAATAAGACTGTATTAAATATGAATGACAAAGAATAAAAAGAGTAAAAGAAGACTCGGAATACAATTTAAGTAAAAAGAAACTTTGGCTACTCTCACCAGATAATTGATTCATAAGGGATCATGTAGCTCTGGAGATTTCAAATCAAAAATTTCACGGATTGTTTTTCACGTCTTTTTTAGTTGTGGACCTTAGAAAAAGAAAAATCACTAGAAATATATCACTTTGAGTTGGCACAGCTAGAGGATGCTGAACCATAAAAAGCATTAGATATGTGGAGGTAGAAAGTAAAAACAGTTGAAAAAAACAAGTACCTTGTAAAATTACAAGTTAAAATATTTGCCAGAGAAAGGTAATTTATTATTCCTTTCCTTGCATATTTTTAAGAGGAAAAATCTGTTTAAGAGATTTGCTAGAGGGATATAAATGATGAGAGAATTGGTTTAAATTTTGACCACACAACGAGCGTCAAGAAAGTAGAATGCATTTTTCTTTAACAAGCTAGTATTTTTATATGCCAATTTGCCTTGAGAAACATAACCTAAAGAAAACTGGCTACAAAAGAGTATCAATGCATTGGTGATTTAACTGCAAAATAAGAAGGTACATATGTGAGTGCAAGCAACTCACCATTGTAATGGATAGTTTTGTTTCTGATTCTATGCTTTTAACATAACCTGGTGCTAAAATACAGACATGATTTTTAACAGTCCCTTAAATTTGTCATATTTATCAATTTCAAACTGAAGTAAATTATTCCAAAGCTGGATATGTAAGGTGAAACTCGTTAGATTAAGTGAAAATATCTGTAGTATAGACAGTTACACCAGAGCAAGTCAGCCAGACTCCCTTGGTAGTCATTTGACACCTAGCTGATATGATCAGTGGACGTGATAGTATTATTCAGTCCGTCTTGAAGAATGCATTTATATTTGATCAAACATACTGCTTCTTAAATTTCATTGACTACGTAGGCAGAGAGGCAACAAAACAAACGTGTAGATATGACCATCATAGACACTGAACTGAGATGACGATCCCACTTTTCACTGTTCTTTGTAAGAAGACACAAATATGGCGGAATCACAGGAATAACTAAAGAAATCTGAATCCCACTTGGAGCTCTCTCACTAGCTTTCTGTTTTTCTGCAAAAAGATGTACCTGTGTTGGCACACCCCAAGAGCAGATGATTTCTTATCTGTACAGCCAGTGACATGAGGGTAGCTCAAGCAAGTATCTCACTAGTGATGATCTATGTCTTGGAATCCTCTTTTCCCTTTCCATTTAATGAACATCACTTGATGTGAGCAGTAGAGTAGATCCTTAGGTCTTAAAAGAAATGTTTAAATAGGTTCAATTGTGCCCTTAAAGTGGATCTATTGTCAATTCAGTACTGATATGTAGTAGATTTCTTGATTTTTACTGAATGAATACTTACACCCATATCACAGAATTTCCTGGAGGCTCTTCACTCTGCAGCACATCCAGAAGTGCACAGATAAGAACAACCAGTGTACTCAGAGTTAATGTTAACCAATAAATAGTCACAGTAATCTAAAGACTTCATGGGCTCAATTACACGGTATTGAATGCTCCTAGTTCCCAAGCAAGTGGAAACTGCAGCTCAGTTGCAGCATGAAGTTTACGAACGGAGCAAACCTTAGAAGAGCAGTAATGACCTGAGCGTGTTTTATTGGTGAAATTCCTTACAATACTGGTGCTTATAATATATTATTTCTGATGCGCAGTGAAGTTGTATTTTGTACACTTTTAAGTTACAGCATCGATGACAGAAGAATTCATGATGCTACCAAGAATTCTGTGCATGCTAAATTTGTCTTGTATTTCAAGCATAGGCAACTATGGTGAAGAAAATGACAAAAAGCATAACTGTCTCAAGTATGATGCAAGTATGTATTTATTCCCATTTACTGAATAAACTAGTTCTGACAGAAATTTGACAGCCACACAGAAAAATACAACCTAAACATTTTGCTTTTATTTAAAAAAAGAAAACAAATAAACACCACAGAATTATAATCAGAAGAAGCTAAAAAAGATAAATCTTACAGTAAATGTGGAATTTTCTGTATACATTACACCACTATAGATTAAATATAAATATTAACATAATCTATTATTAACTGACTGCAAAGCATGTAAATAAATACGACAGTGAATGAGACAAATTAAGAAAAGTAAAGAAAGCCTACAGTTCTTCAGTTTACAATAAGTAATTGCCACTGAGACATGGGTAAAACAGAGACAAATACAACAGCATTAGTCTGCATCATTCTCAGAGATACTAGAGAAAGAAATTAAAGCAGGTTATTTCTTTCTGTCCCTAACCTTTCTACTGGAGGGCAAAAAATAAGTAAGAAATAAGAATAACTTAATAGACTGAAAACAGTCTATGAAAAAGAGCGCAACTGAGATTCATTATTAATTAAAATGTTTTTGATTAGGTGGAGAAGTCCCAGAACACAGAAAGCCCAATAGGCTTGGTACATCTTCACTTCTGCAGCAAGTGCATACTGGTCAAAGTGACTTTTCATCCCATTACTCTCAAAAGCATTATTAGAAGAAATGAGAGGTACTATACACGTGACAAGGGAAAACATTTTATATGCTAAAATGCACAGTGGGATTGATGTACAGCACTCGAGAAGTGAGCATTCCTCTGATACCTGGAGCTACAGCCATAGCTTTCAAGACCTTGCCCAAATCAAGAGTTTGTCAGGAGAGCAATTAGTTGAAGTAGAATGGGCAACCTATTTTGCCTGATTCATTCCCAGCATTTACTGCTTGTTATGTCTAATGAGAACTCATTCACTGATGTAGTCACTTACTAAAAGCCCCTCAGGTATCAGGAACAGCCAACATAATATGTAGTCCTTCACTAATGGTTCTGCTTACAATCCCTGTCACTGCTCAAGACCTCAGCCTTGTATCTGCATCTTTAGAGAAAATAATATGTCTTTAGGCTTCAACAACTAATCATATCTGAAAATCAGGGATCAAGTCTCTGAGATTCCTGAATATGTACTAGAGCCAAGAAGTGTAACAGTCTATTGTTTTAAGAGAATCAAGTGAGCCATTTGGAAAAGGCTAAAATATAAACAAATATATATGTCCTAATTTTTATTCTGAGAGTCACACAGAAACAAACTATAGTCTTACACACCACATTCTTTACAGTTTTTATCTGGGAAACTCAGAAATCACCAAGATGAATATATTTGAAATATTTGTAATATTCCCACCGATGTATTAACTTTCTTTACTTCAAGTCCTTCCTTAATAGAATTTCTCCTAATGAAGAGATAGGCCGCCATTTACTGAAAAGGTCCTCTCCAGTATATTGCCATCGTCCTCCTTAGGAAATCTCGGAGCCCTCACCCCCTATCTCCTTGCTCTTTTTTTGGATCATCACAATATCCTGAAAGGCTTAAAAGCTGATAGGAGAGAAATTTGACATAATGTGACTATCAGTGTGAATGTCAGCATCTCAAAGCCAGCAGACTTGTGTCTGCTGGGTCACTGAGACATGTAAGGATTCAGAATTTGAATAAGACCAGGAGATCAAGTTTTCCACTGATTCTTGTAGAAAATCTGACAGGTGTGTTTTTCCTCTTGCAGAGAAAGAATTAATTTCAGTTGAAACTTCATACCCCTGAGAGGACAATGAGAGTCACATTTAGGGAAGGAAAGAGAAATGTAGGATGATCTGGACTGGTAAAATAAAGATTGACAAGTTTGTAAGGCACACACTGTTAGTATATTTGAATATAAAAATACTAAACTTAAGCCAAAACTTTGCTTCCCTTTATCCATGATACCAGATTGCTCTGCAATATTCTAATTGTCCAACTTGCTACCACCTGTAATCGCTAAATTCGTCAGGTCTTTGTTTTCCTCCTTTGGAGTTTATTTCTATACATAGTCAGATGAAAAAAAACACATAAGTTTTATTATAAGGAAATATTGCTACAAATTTTCCCACTATTATTTTGAAGATATTGTTTCTTATTTTATCACCAGCTTACTTCTCCACTTGCATAAACATTTTTATACGTAATTGAAAAGTGCTTCCTTTCTGCTTCACCCTCATGTAACTTTCAGAACAGTGACCATTTCCATGCCTGCACCAACATTCATTGAAGCAAGGTTACCAAATTTGCATAGAAAAAACAGTTTTTGTATTTGTGTGTCTAAATAAGGAAAAGTGGAAAAAGATTGTAAAATGGGAGAGATTACAAGACAGAGGAATTTCAGATTCCTTCAGTGGTACTGACATCACACAGGAGCCCTGGGGTAGTCTCTTTTAATAAAGCTGAAAATTCCCAGCAGCAAATTTAGAGTAATCATTTAGAATTATTTTTCGCTCACCCATACGCATCTCTATAACATGAACAATTCTACTTGACTTATATCCTCTCAGAGATGTGCTCTTAGACACAGAGATCTTTCTAGTTGGTACCACTGTAATATGTGAAAAACTAAACTTAGCAAATGAAGGAAGCAAAGCCTGTGAGGGAATTTGATGAGAATATCATAAAAAGGACCTTTGGGATTTTAAGCCTGTTGAAAGCCTGAAAAGTTAGAACACCATGAAATCTGGAAATGAATTAGCAATAAAGCATCCACAGCACTTTAGACAATCTGTCACATCATGATCTTATCTGAAAGCAGGAATCAGGATGGACAGGCTAGGAGATAGGTACATAGATGTATTTTGGACTTAATCACTACTAGGTTATACGCATGGTTACTTACCCTGAGAGCATTTTACAGTAAATACTGAAAGTGTGTTGATACACTGATTTGAAAACCATGGCGACACTTTCTGCATCTTGTTTATGTGTTTACTTATGGGAATGATTAACACGTTGCCTATCTGACCTGATTTTTATACAACAGTAGTTCAAGACACAAGTTTACTAATAGACAAAGAGTAGAGAACTCATTCAAAGAATTCCATTAATCATTGTCTGGTGTTTTGAGGTGAATGAGTCAAAAAGCCACAGTATTCACCCTTTTTTATGCTCTTTTTTCTGATACAGTCCTCATTCAGTAAGTAATATGCAGCCACAATTTAATGGGTCTGCAATTTCCACCCCATAGTATGCTTTTAACAGCTAGAAACAATGAATTTATAAAGGTTATTGCACTTTTATCTGTCACTGTTGTACACAGAATCCATGTATCTCTACATTAGGTACTCTGACAAAAGTTGGCACTGCTTAATATCCTAAACTAAGCTTGAGAGCTAAAATTTTATAAACTAAAATTTTAGGGATAGACTGGTGGTCATGTTTACTGGCAAGAGAATAACTTGTGCTATGTATTAATTTGTTTATGTTTTACAAATATACTATTCAAAATATACACTACAGAATACAGGACAAACATTTATTTACTTAGTGACAGAATAGGATTTTCATAGCTATTAAACCCCAAATTGCTTATTCACCTTCACCAAGAAAGATGAAGAAAGAAGAAAAGACATCCAACAGCTTATTGAGGAGATCAACATGTTTCAGATGTTTCCATAAAAAAATGAGGAATGCTGTAGAGTTAACTCTGAATAATAACGTCCATTTTTAAAGCCCCTGAGAGCATTCATTTGAACAACTTAGCTGGTTGTAACTTCAATGTGATTATGTCCAGTGAATTGGCTTTCCAGGGATCAGGCTGGGATAAAATCATCATCTGAAACTGTACAAGAAATTAATATTTTTTATAATAAAGAAGCCAAAAAAAGGTTTAATAGGAGTAACCTGAGGTACTATTTTGGCATCTTTTATCTTATGTTTTAGTCTGCTGTAGTTACTTATTTTTTCAAATTAGAAAATTGCTTTTAGTTGAAAAGGAGGACTGGGATTTCAAAATGCCAAACCAGGATGTTCCAACAGCCTCAGATTTATTTCCAACATGCTTTCACCATTTGAAATAGCTCCAAACTCACCTTTCTAAAGTTTCCTTTTCCTCCTGTCAGTATCAGTCAAAATCATCAAAAATATGTAACCTGTTTTCTCCATAATTTAAGTACAATCCCAAAAGACACTGACCTGATCTCTAATTTAAACTGTAGAGTCTTCCATAAGAAACACTATTCAGTATGCAATCATATTTTTACACAGAGTTCATTTTCCTCTCCCGTTATGATAGAGGAGACAAGTGTAGCAACCAGGAAAAATATACTTTTGGCAAAGGAATTAAGACTACTGAATTGGTGATAGCAGCAGATTTCAGATCAGATGTATGTTATAAACTGTTGTGTTTTATATGTTAAGACCAAAAGTCTAAATTTTTATAAGTTTACAACCCCAAACCTATCATGCAAACTACTAGGCAAAAGTATGGGACTTACTCTAGGCACCACATTCTCTGAGGAGTGGTGATTTAGCCTTCCTCTTAGTCTTTTGTATAGTTCTAGGGCTTGAGAGAAAAGTTATCACACTAGTTTCTCTACAGATTCAAACCTATTCTGTGGTGTGAATGCCTACCTTTGTTTTACATCCAGATATTGCAGCAGGATCTTGCTGTGAGATCAGTGAAGAAAAAACAAACCAGATAGATTCTTCTTTGCTTGTTTTACAAGATGAAGAGTTTTTTATATTCATTAAATTTTTAGCCCTTCGATAGAGCTGTAGTTATGAACTACAATATATTTTTTAAAAAATAAATTACTGCTAAGCCTTAGCTTTTCTTGTTTCCTTCTCAGATGTCAGCAAACCTGACATGATTGCTTCATCTAACATAATGAGCAATAAAAGCAACAGATATTTAACTGATGATTATAAATGAAAAATCTCTGAATCCTATGATTACAATGACCTACTACTTTTGTAGTGACAGCAGAACGGGAATAAGTGAAAAAGTTTATTTTTCAACCAGAGCAGGTGTTCCTGCAAATGTGCTGCAAGTCCATTGTTCTTGATTTCTTCTTGAATTTTAGGTCATTCCATGGGTACAGCTTTAAATTTATTTTTTATATTATTTGTCAGTGTTGTGAAGCCATGGAATACATGAGTCAGGATTTCTAACATAGTTTTACCATTGTGCAGTGAAAGGAGGCACTAAGCAAGTAGAAGTAAGCAAAATTAGGATGAAGGCCAAACTGGAGAAGAGTAGTCAGACGCTCAAAGGTATAGAAAAGTTAGCAGCAAAACTGACTTTAGTGTTTCTTCCCTGCCATTGACTATCATACTCCAGAGATGTTTTCACAAGTAGACATATACATTTTTAAACTCCTTTTTTCTAAAGCTATGGAAAATCACTGTTTTCCTCTGCGATCTGAGTAAAGCAATGGCAATCAGACTGAAGTTGTCTAGATCTTTGCTGTGGTTTTTCTTATTTGTTAACCACTATTTTTTTGAGAACATAGTTTTCTAAACTCACATCCTAGAAGATAATATGATTTTTAGATTAAGCATATGTTGAAATCCATTTTCATCTGTTTGCCCAATTTCACAAGGTGTCTCTAACATCCTACTGCCAGCTGCAGTAATTATTTAGGAACATCTCTACCATAGTAGGCAGGGCAGACCAGTGCTGAAATTACGTGCAGTCATTATTGCATTTTCCTTTCACGAAAAAAAAAAGAGAAAGGTCACTAAAATCTGGAAGAAAGAAAGTCTGTTTGAAACAATGTAAAATACAATACTTGTGCTTTAAAAATTATTAGGTTGCTCAGAGACAGGTTCTTGATCTCTGACCTAGAGTATTTCCCTGAAAACTTTGGATTCTGGATTGATTTTGGCTATTGATTTGGTTGGTTGACATGCTTTATTGTGAATTATGCAGACATATAATACAGTACGTGATACTTCTATTTAGAAATGTTTTGTAGTTTGCCTTCATTATATCTATGTAAAGGATCCAATTTCTTCTTTTTGCAGTGATGCAGTGAGTTCCTTGGTCTCAGTCATATATATTCATTTTATAGGTAAAGAGATGTCGATGGCTCTTTCTGTTTGTTTTGATTTGTTTGGGGGTGGATGGGTCATCCACTCACTAAATTTCGGGACTGAATGTCCAGCTTGAAATCCTAACGTGATTCCTGCTGCATCGTGAACTGTTCATACCTGGGGCCTGATTTTTACATCATGGAGGGTACCCCATAAATGTGAGTGCAGCTAAACAGGGATTACAGTAAATCAGGGGAAATAGATGGATACATGAAGCACTTTGCAAATTTAAAAAGACTGTGTGGGTTGTAAATTAAATGTTTATTAGCACTGCTAGCTGCCAAGATTCTGTATAACTCACTTATATACATGAATTGTAGTTGCATAAACCAGCTGCATTAACTCTCAAGGACTTTCTGAAAAATTCAAGGTTGTATGAACTAACCTGCAGAATAACTGCTTGTCCTCACTTGATAACAGACACTAACAGAGTAAAAATGACAGTATGATTCAGAGACAAATACAAGTCAGTCCTGAATGCCTAGCTTCCATTTTTCTGAGATGAGATAGCTCTCTTTAAAAAGCTTCAGTGGTGAACATGCTGTCAATTTAAAAGGTCAGACATTGCAAGATACCAGCAAAAATGATGCTATACAGACCATTGGAAGAAAGAATGGTTTTATTATCTTCACTTCCGTGTTATATATTTACTTTGCCGTCCATCCTCGGCAATTAGGAAGCTTATGGAAAAGAATAAAATATGTGTTGACTGGGTGAACTGATTTCAGGTGTGATGCACCGCATTAGAGATGAATAGGGAGACATACTGACAAGCATAGCAAGTGAAGTGAATAATTGTGGGTAATGTCACCTTAAAAACATAACTACCTTTATGTTAAATATGTTAAATATGTTTTTAGTTCTAAAAATGTATGCATGCGTGTTGATTGACTGCAGAAAAAAAAATAAACCGCATATCTGAAAATTCAGTACAAAACCCCAATATTTTATTTACTGCATAAATATCTGTGTGATGATTAAGAATAAAAGACGGTTTCTGTAGTATGGACTTGCTTCTCAAAGATGAAGTGCAAACTGGAGGCTGTAGAATACAGCTATATAGGCATAGTTTATAGTAAAATCATTTCTGATAGAATGAGATTAAGCAGCTCCACAATATTGGGATGAATTACCTAGTCAGGGGCCAGAGAGCTGCTCTACTAGATGTTAACCAGAAGGTGAAGACTGTTTCTCGGGCTATAACACTGCCATACGATGCAAAGCCTCCTCTCTCTTTGAACAACCTCTCTGTGTGCTAGTCTTCCAGTGTTAAACTGCGATGTTAATATTTTCTTCTCTGGCATCTGCATTGTGAAGATAAATATGTGTTCATGATAGACGCCATGTAGCCACTCAAAGAAGCAGTTGTAAGTGCTAGGTGGGTGGTTGTTGAAGGTTTGAAACTAATCTTTCAGCAAGAGTGAAGTCAGACAAGTTTTCAAAATGTTAATTTGACAAACTGAATATATTAGGATCACAAACATTTATTTATTTTTTTTAAGCAGTGAAGGAATATTACATTTTGGGAAAGCTTTTGGAAGCCCATAAGCAACATAGTGGCTTTCTGATTTATTTTGCAAGATATTTTATTCAATTTTTTTTGGAAAAGCAGGTGGGTTTAGAGTATTTTGTTTTCAGAAGACATAGCCGTGTATCCGTATTAAACTCTGTTTTCTGATATAATTTAGAGCATCTAGACATTACCAAAAATCGGTTTTGTTTTTTTACTTTACTGGTAGGAATATTACTGGCATTCAGACCATCAGGGTCTCTTTACTCTGAAAGAACTGGTGGTCTTGTGTTTGTAGTTTATATTCTTAAATCATTCCCATAAAAAAAAGATCTTCAGCTATAAGAAACCTAGATAATCATGCAGTTCCTTTATATGGATGATGAATGTTGTCTCACATTTAGTAAGAAACAACTACTTCAAAGCAGTAGAATGTATGAAGTTGATTACAGTGAAGAGACTTAAAAGATGATAGGGCTACAGGATTTAGAAACCATTCTTGTGTGTTTTTCTTTCATCTTTCATGATTGATGAGAGGCATGGAAAGCTTATTGAGACAGCTGAAGTTCTTAACACCCACAGAAGAAGTAACATAAATCATAGGAACAAATATTTAGCTATTAAGAAAAAAAAAGAATCTTCAAGCATTCCCCAATATTTTTGAAGGGAGCAAACTTGGTAGTTCATGTTAACATTGATGCTTGCTGTCAGGTTATGTGAAAAGTGCAAGAAAGTTGGGCTGCCACCTAAGAGATATACATTTAGGTATAAAATGGAGTTTCCTCTTTTTGCTTAGCATTCCTGAGCATTAAGGAATTTTTTAGGGGGGTGGTTTTTTTAGAAAAGCTGCTCCTTTCCTTCTCATTTGTAATGCAGAATTTATAGCAGCCCTGAGGGTAGCTGAAAATCTACCATCTTAATCAGAAAAAAGGCACAGTAAAGTATATTTTATCCTTTAGGAGATGAACACTGTGTGAGCTATAAAGCATCGGTGTTACAGAGGAGGTGATTATAGTTAGGTCTGATGTGATTGTTAGCAGAGAGCGATTTTCTTAGATGTGAGTGTAGCGAGTAGGTGTCTCTGGTTTATGCCTTTGAACTTTT
This sequence comes from Apaloderma vittatum, assembly GCF_000703405.1. Lineage (NCBI taxonomy): Eukaryota > Metazoa > Chordata > Aves > Trogoniformes > Trogonidae > Apaloderma > Apaloderma vittatum. The sequence continues at coordinate 23,614 of NW_009707410.1, forward strand.
ACGGTACTGGTGGCTCTGAACTCAGTGAAGAAAGGCAGCCATTGTGTGCAGTTTATTTGTATGTGCCAAGGGCATTTGATGTGCAACTTACCCATCGTACTGACTGCCTTGTTCATGTTTCCCCACAGAGCGCTGCTTTATTAATGAAAAGCACATAAATTCCTAAATCATTGAAGAAACAAACCATGCCGTGAAAATAATCCGGTTTCCAGATGCTATAGTGATGAAAAACACGCAACAGACAAAATTGTATTAACCATATTTCATGTCAAATAATAAATTATCACATCCCTTTGTAAGAAATAAAATATTTCCACAACAAATATCTCCCCAATATTTTTAGGGTATCTATTCAGCTGGATAAAACTGTCTTCTGGATATATACCTGGTATGATTTCTAACTTGCATTATTATGTATTTTTATGCTTTAAAGTATTTAAAGTAAATTGAAATACAGCATACATATCTACTACAGTGTTACGTAAAGTGTGGTGCACACTATAGGAGCAGCCTTGTCAATACTACTATAAATTTATCTTTGTTATGTTCTTAGCGTATAACCAGCTTTCCCTTTTAGTTAAAAATTACAAACATGTCAGAAATGGCAAATGACTTTAAGAAAATTTCATATTCCTTAGCTCCAGCTGCATTTTTTGGTCTTTCTGCATATGCAGCGCACAAGCTGACTTTATACAACAGGGTGAAGTGAAACCATTTGAACCAGCTCTATGTTGCACAAAGAGTACCTGACAATGAGCAATGGTATCTTTGAAACTGGTGCCCTCTCTTCTGTTATGTGATTATTTATGTATTTTTCCACAGTGTACTAATTATTTTTTACTGAGCAGCACAAGACCAAATGCACACAGTAGTTTTGCATATTTTATCAGTTGGTATGTATTCTAAACGAGTATGATAATATTCCCCAGAAGAAAGGCTGAGGCCTTGGATAAAACTTACTTAATACAGTCAAGTCATGATGTTTTTTTTTTCTGTTACGCTTTGTTTATATTCGTGTTTCTTATGAAACAGAGCTTTAGCTTTTACAAGAGGAACCACATAAAGTAATTCTTTTTCAATAGATGCTACTGTGAGATGTCAGGAAGAAAAATGCAAGCCCTTGAGCATATGACTCTTCTCAGCTGTGTTGTTAAGAATCCCTGGAATACTAACCTGCAGCTCATTCAGTCAGCTGCTGGATTACTAAAGAGATTTTTTGTCACTTGCAAACTGCAGCAGGATATTATCAGTCAGCTAAGTTGTCAAAGAAATTTGCATTATTGCAGACTAAATATTTTCAGAGGAAATAGATGTGCAAACAAGCAAGAAGAAAATCGTCCTAGAGCAAATTTACTGGATGAAAAATTTCAGGCTTTTTTATACAAACTTTGATCAGTTTTAGTGAGCAAGTATAGTTCCGAGGGCTTAATTTCATTGCAATAGTTAATGAACTCAGTATGAAGAGTCACCTTATCTGAATTATGAACAAAAAATCCTGTTTACATAAACTTGCTTCTTAATAAGCCATGACAAAACATTTCTGTTGATACAAAATAAAATAATATTTTGCTATGAGCTCTATGAGCTGGGTTTTTTTCCTGTTTATGAGGCCTATGGACAATTTTCTTTAATTTTCCTTACTTAAAGTTCTAATTTTGCAATCTAATCAATAGACTGCTATGTCAATCTTGTGTCATCTTTGAATTACATTACAGCTACTGGAAAAATATTTTGAGCCAAAAAAAACCCCAAATCTAAGTCTTCGTACTGCTCATGAATTTTTTGTTTGAGTATTTTACATGAGCATTCAGTAGTTCTGCTTTCTTACTGAATTTCTGCTGTGAAATTTATGTACATTTAGACTAATTGTTACTTAACTTGGTGAAGTCCTATAATGATACTTTATTGACCTAGTTAATTTATGAAACTTACTTAATTTTAAGTAGTAGCTAGAAAAACATTGTGCAAATTTGTAACCCAAGGAAAATTGCCTTAACCAGCACAAAAGCTTTACAATGAGTACCCTAAGGCCCACCTGTCTGATGTTGAATATACAGCTTACAAAAACGATGGTCACTGAAAGCTAATAATGGCCTCGAATACCAGTAAAGCCCAGTTCTACCGAAACTTTTGGATCATGGCAAATGCTATTACCATATGAAAGCCTGACGCTATTCTCACTTAGGCCTGTGTTGTCGATTTACTTTCACAAATTTCAGACTCGGTGAGATAAAAGTCTGAGTAGGTACTGCTGGAATCTAAGATTCACTCTGTTGGTTTCCAGTCTTCATGCTTAAAGGTTTTCCAAGGAAGTTTCTAAACCCAATATTAAGGATAATTAACTCCGTTCAGGAGTATTTAGAGAAGAATATTTTACTTGAGAGCTCTTTGTCCCATGAGTCTTTGCAAAGAGACATCTTTCATCCCAAACAATTGCCAGCTATGTTAATTAAGAAAAACTTGTGAAACAAAAATAAAACCAGAGTGTAATATTAAACTACTTCAGCAAGTACTTCAGATACATCATTCAAAGAAAACCATAAGATCTGTCCTTAGATTTTTAAGTTAAAAAAATCACAGGAGTATTATTTAGGTAGATTAGGGCAGATGTATTTGAATGGAAGAAATAAAACCTTAGATTTTCAAAAGCACAGATAGGGTTTAAGCAATAGACACTGATGTTTCCATTGTTTTTCAGAAGTTAAGTGTCCAACTACCTCATTTTCCTTGAAATCTCCCCTTAGGCAATGACAATTTATGGATAGGAGGAAAACTGTGAGGTTTTTTGTGTTTGTGGGTTTTTTTCTTTTTTTTCACATTTTTTCTTTTTTTTTTTTCTGGGAATAACAGCTTGAAATTACCACAGAATTGGACTGAATCGCATTGACAAAGATTGACTGATCTGTCCCAATGTATCATACAGATTAGTAAAATGATTATTCAGGAAAAGTTAATTTTAGAAACTTACACTTGATTGCAATATTGAATTCAACTACTTTTGATTTTTTTTCCTTTAAATCAGAAAACATTGCTTGTATTGGACTGCAAATTTCCATACTGCAAGACTTTAAATTGCTGAGATTTGCTTCAATGTAGATAGCCAAACCTCACTAGAATAGCTGAACACTCAATTAAAAAAACCCAAAACCAACTGATGAGTAAATAAACATAAGGAAGGAAAAAAAGTTTCAATATGAGCTTGTTAAAAGAATACTTCCAGTTAGGATTTTTGATAAAACCCTTTCAGCTTCAAATTAAATGATAATACATGAATGGTAGATGAAAAATAGGACACAAGTTGCAGCCCAGAAAGCCAACTCTATGCTGAGCTGCATCAAATGAATCATGGTCAGCAGGTACAGGGAGGTGATTCTCCCCTCTACTCTGCTCTGGTGAGACCCCACCTGCAGCGCTGTGTTCTGCTCTGGAGCCCTCAGCACACGAAAATCATGGACCTGTTGGAGCAGGTCCAGAGGAGGCCATGAAGATGATCACGGGGCTGGAGCATCTTCCCTGTGAGGACACACTAAGAGCTATAGAGTTGTTCAGCTTGGAGAAGAGAAGGCTTCTTTTTCCAGTCACCAGGGACTTCACCTGACACGACTTCTCAAAAATCATGGTGAGTGGCTTCATAACTATGTCAGCCAATTCCCTCAGGACTCTGCAATGCACTTCATCATGTCCCAGTCTTCTAATAAAGGAGTTAAAGTTTTAATAGAGAAAAAATTAGATGAAGCATCTTAATCCTGACAATGTCTAATTTCGTGCCCTCCTCAGACCTTTCAAAGCTGTAATGTGGTAAGGGATAGTTACTGCTCTAAGTAATAATCTGAAGTGCTTCCAAACATCTCCTCCAACCCAATTTCTTCAGACACGCATCGGGCTGGATAAAGCCGAACAGTTCAATAGCCTCTAGGAGTTACTTGGCACAGTTGTTCATATCTGCATTCACTCTAGAAGATGTATATCATGAAGATGATTAATACATCATTTATAGTACCAGTGAAAGGTCAGTCATAGATCACAGCAAATCCCTATGGCAGTTATAAAATGAATAACATTTACATTTTAAAGAAATGATTTTATAAACATGTAGAATTTGCTGGTAGCAGTACAATGTTATATAGTTATTTTGCAAGGAGCATAGTGTATTTTAGCCCAGCATAAATATCCCAATCTGATTTCTTGTGTGAGCAATCAGCTCCTTCATGATGATATACATGGAGTAAAAATTCTCTCTTTATTAATTCATGTCTGTAGAGAAATTGTAGAATACTTTCATTGCCATCTTAATTTTTTCTTAACTATGAAAAAAAATTAGTTTTAGAAATCATGTGAAAGAGAAAGGAACAAATGTGCTTTTTTTTCCGGCTTTATATACAATGTTTGCTGTCAGCCTCAAAATGGATTCTCATTGTTCTTGGTAAGAACAGAACAAGGTCCTATCCATACTTCTCTTTCTTCCCCTGCTACTAAAGATCTGTAGAACCTTTTGAATTTGATCACGTTATTAATTTTCCTGTGTCTTAGTATTTCTCGCACACTTTGTACACTAAGGATTTGAGTACAGCTGAGACAGTACCACAAAAAAAATCAGGATGATGAATAGTCTCAAGTCTGGCCCTTATTATCCTGTCTCAAGTGCGTTCAATATCTTGAAACCATCACATTCAGAAAGTTTTAAGATCAAAGAAATCAATAAGACACAGCAATCAAAATAAAGGCTGAAAGGAACCTAGTCTATCCCTCATACCTCTTTTACACTGGTTATTTTGTCTCCTTTGGCCCCAAATCTTTGAAAATCTCAACACTTTAATGACTAAATTTTGCAGCCTTTTCTAAACACCCATTTCTCTTTCTGTTGGCTTCTCACTCTACTTGTGTCCACGGATAAAAACCATCAAGCTGCTGTGCATGAAGCAGGATTAATTTTATATACAGAAATCTCTTAAATCCGAGGTTTTTAACCACACATTTGTGTTTGTTAAATAATTTAATGTTTAAGTATAATTTAAAATATTTTGGTCAATTTATAATGTAACAATTTATTATTTGTTTTTTCTTCCTATATTTAATATACTAACTTGAAAAGCTACTATACTACTGCTGATAAATTTATATGTAATATAAAACTTTACTGCTACAATGTCTTGATGTGCTACAAGAAGATGGGTTCTATACTTCCTAAAAAATATTTCTATGCTTTAATTGTATTTATAAACTCATTCATAAGAACAAATTGCTAAAGAATAAAAAATATTTTCTTTCAATATTTTCCTTACTGTAGCTATTTTTTCTTACACTGAGAAAAAAAGACAGGATAGAAATGTAAAATTCTGTTCAATCATTATTCCAGTGAACCGAAGTTCATCTCTCTAGACATCCCACAGATCACTGTGAGAAATATCAGACCGTAATTCCTTTGTTGGCCAAACCTCATATTCGCAGGCGCTGTGTGTGGGGGTTGTACATCAGCAGAGATTTTCAGTGATTCATTTGCAGCCGCAGAGTTACAGAGGCTCTTTATGCCTCTCGCACCAGCGGGCCCTCCTTCTAGTCCAAACCAGAGGATTTATCAGAGTTCTCTGTGGCTTTTCAGCCAAAGCACTTTGTATTCCCTCACACTGAAATCAGGCTTTGTGCATAAAGAGGGAGAAGTCTCCTCTTCCGTCTTATATTTTTCAATTGAAATCCAATCTTTAATTCATGACGCATTCAAAGCAGCACATACAAAGCTGAGTAAGATTAAAACAAATAGGTCTACTGTTTACATAATTTACAGCATTCTATCGAAGTACCATGTAGGCATTCAGCTGAATGCAGTATTTAAACAAAACCATCAATCTTCAGTTGTTCTTGTCTCCCACTGTACAATGGAGTAGAATTTGCAAGGTGTAGCTAGTGAATGAAAGAACTGCAACCTTAGATCAGGAAAGGGAGAAAAGGAAATCCTCAGAGATGCTGAGAATTTCAGCTCTATGCTCTGCTCAGATAAGAACTTAGAACACCAACATGCTAGTAAGACACTTGCCCAAATGCAAGGATATTCATTAAAATGACATTTTAAGGGGCAATTTCTGTTTTTACTTAAATCCATGAATCTTTGTGTTTATGTTTCCAGTGAATGAATTAAGATTAATTTGTCTTTTTGGGGAGGACACATGAAAAGGGAGCGTCATACCACAATACTCTCTTCATAGGAAACTCACAGATAGACCAGGTCACACTAAGGTCTAATTTACATCACATTTTAGCTTCCCTCTGCATCCAGTTACCTGTCAGTACAGGTTTAGTGTACTATATACATTAATAAATATTAGATTTCTGTACACAGAGAACAGTGTTTCCTTTGCCCCAGGAAAAAAACCAGCACATATTAAATGTGCCTTGCATCATGTAACAGACCCTTCAGCTGACTAATAGCCCAAATAATCCTCTGTTGTTAAAGAGATACAGGACCTGACTAATGCGAAATCTCCTTCTTCAATATATATTTTCCACAGAGAATGCAGTCATGTCCTATGCAGATCAGAATTTGCTTAAGAATGTGTTCCACGATGAAGACAGATTCAGTGTGGAAAAGAAGAGTAATGCTAAGAGTAACTTTGTAAAAAATATAGAATTACACCTTCTGAAACAATTCTCTTACCTTCAACAGATTTGGCATATGCTCGAACACACATACAGTCTCCGTGTCAGCAAGGCGGCTCCTTCCTTACCGTTTTTCTACCTGCACCTGAATTGAAAACGTGAGATACGCAGTCACGAAACATGAAGGTTTTGTCCTGCTGTAATCACCTCAGCAGCTGTGGCAGATGAGCCCCCACGAGAGACAGACAGGCCCCTCCGCCGAGAGCCACCTCCGGCTGGTTCAAGCTGGATTTTCCTGCGAGCAGCAGGGCTGCAGTCGAGGCCTCTCCCCGGGGATCAGGATGTGCCGGGGTGGAGCGAGCCCTGTCCCTGCTGGTGA
>NW_009707411.1:0-48422 GCF_000703405.1 Apaloderma vittatum
TATATATATATATATAAAATGTGTTTGTTGGCTCATCCATATTGTCTAATTTTATGACTTTAGAGAAAATGCTCTGAGCTAACTATTTACAAATTTCTTATATACCATTTTTTTAAGGTAAAAATATGTAGTAACAATAATGGTACTTAAAGTCAGTATTTGATATTTAATTCATTATATGTCTTCATCTCAAGTTGGTATAGCACAAATTCTAAAACTTCTCTTTATAAAACCTAGATGTGACTGTATTTTTTTTTTTAGAAAAAATTATCTAATTTTTTTTTTCTTGGGATGCTTTCCAGCTCCCATCCACCCTATTTTGAAAAGACATAGACCACTGTTCTGACTATCATCACTATTTAGAAAGCAGAGTTTCTCTACAGTGAATAGCCGTTACAGAATCTCTTGTAGCTGCTTGGAGAGCAGTCTTTCTGTGTTGATGCAAACAGAAAAGGGTAAAAGTGACTCTTCAGTCTCTCATGCCTCTTCTTTCTAAGGCTGTTGCAAGTTGTGATGTATTCAAACCTGTGTCAGAGCAAGACAGAGTCCTTCGTGTGCTCTGGCTAGCTTTATTCATCGGTGTTTTGTGAACGCAGCTAGACAAGCTGTGTTAGCATGTATTCAGATAATTAAAAGTTGCCTTTTGTTTAATGAGAAACTGGTACAATGTATATCTACCGAAATATCAAGCAAGATTTGTAAAGAGAGTGAATGCCTTTATATCTGCTCATACAAGTTAGTAAGTAGACAGCTTTCAACTGGGAAAAAAAAAAATCTTTTATCATTTATGAAGCCTCAAGAGAAACATCATATTTTTGCAATATTTTATCGTTATCTAAGCACTAGCAAGATAGTTGCTTGAGATATCTTTAAATTTTTTGTAGTAATTTAATTTCATTAACTAACTTCCTCTTTGATAAGTGATCTAATGTTTTAGCCTTTATGGTTCTTTCCTCTCTCCCTGTTTCTGTTCTTCCCTTACTTGTGCAGCCATTGTCCTGAGCCTGAGGATTATAGTATTCCTTCAGATGATTGGTAAGCTCTAAAAATCATTCAGTGTGTGGTGTTTGTTAAAGATCCAAGTTTAAAACTAGAGAATGAGACTTTTAGAGACAGAGCTAAGTGTGAAATGTTTTACTCAAAAGTTATTTTAGCTTCGAATTGATGTAGACCAATGGGTCTTACACAAAGTTATGCCATCAGAATTCTACATCATTAGGTTGTGTGCTCTGGAATTGAATTGCTAATAGGTCACTGAGATGTAGTACAATTATTCTACAGTCAATCGTGTAAAATTGAGAATTGCTTATTGGAGGGAAAGCTTTGTCATTTATTACGGTTACTTTGATCACACTACTGCAACTTAGTAATAGATAAGTAATAATCTCTAGCATGTTTTAAAAAAGGTTGTATTTGAGAGTGAAAAATATGTACTAAGTTAATATTGTTAATATAGCTTTAGAATATTAGCACTACCTAGATCTTCACTGAAAGTGTAATTAAGGCACCCAAATTTGTCCTGTGCACATCAGTCTTTATAAGCACGTCTGAAATAAACTGATGCCTGAACAGTAGTTAAAAAAACCCCAAACCTTCCCTTTTGTAAGTGGAGAATATCTTGTAAATGCTTATGAAGTAAATACTCAAGAAGAAAAAAATTTCTCTGTAAAATTGTTGTGATTAGTAGAATTTATTTATGACAGTAACATTTCTAGTCCTAAAATGACTGACGTACTGAATTCCGACTCTTTTAAATCTTTATTTTTCTGTATTAGAAAGAATTGTTTTCCAGTTTGACATAATATACCTGCAATTATTTTTCCTTTTTCTTTTAGCACTGAGAATCTGGAAAATATCTTGAAGTCTTTATGTCAAAAAGCTTTAAGTAAACCAGGTTTAAACGTTAGACTCTAAACAAATTTAATGTATCTGAATTTGTTAACATTTGGCACTTGAAGATCTATTAGCATTGCATTCAAAAAAAAAAATCTTGGTAAATGAGGATGCTTTGAATTTCTCACTTTAACAGTAGGTTTTTAGAAAAAGTAGTCCCTGAGTGGTTATATAGAACAGGTATTGGTATTTTATATTCCTTCATGGTATTGCAGGACTAAAACAGCTCATTTATGGTTTTCGTAGAGAATCTTTAGACTGCCTTTGTATATGGCTTATCCTTCAACTTAAATCACCAAATTTTTTGCTCTCTTCTAAGATCGTTAGCCAAGGCAAGTTCCGAAGTAAATAAAAAAAAATACTTGCCTCCAACTTGGTTCACTTTTCAGCACTGTTTTGTTTCACTGAGATTTCAGACTCAGATAGTCTTAATACTCAACAGTCACATGCAGTAACAAACCTTCCTAGAAGTATCCACGTTTTTGAGCTCTCAGCTTCAGCCAGAGGATTTGTACAATTTGAGAGATGTTAGTGAATGACTTTATTTCTCCAGAACTGTCTCCACCTTGCATCTGTTCACTCCCTTCATACTTCACCGTTGTTGCTGTATCTTCTTTCTCCATCAGTTTGCTCAGTTCCTTTTTGGTTATGAGTGGTAGAAAACAAACCCTCTCCATGCTGACTTCCCTGACGTCTGAACTCAGTTTCAGATACTGGATTTTTTTTCTGCAAACTTTTGCAAACCTATTCCAAAACTTCTGACTTCTCAAAGAAGGCATATCTTGTTCTGCATCTCTTCAATAATCTCATTCTAGAGATCAGAAGACAAGAAGCCACAGTCTTACATTGTAGATTTATTTTTACTTCAGCCTGCATTACCTGAAGTCAGCAGAGAAACTTCCTTGGATTTAAGTGTATTTATATAAATCAAGGTTTCTTAAAATTAGATAAACTTTGGAGATGTAAACAAAATACTTTTTTGTTTTCTCACACTATATGTTTGCAGCCTTTATTATAACAGCTACACACCAAAATTTGTGTTGATCTTACCTCTGTGGTGTGGATGATTTGTATATGATTTGTTAAGAATATGCTAATGATTACTTTTTTTTTTTTTAATTATTTCTAGGCAGGGCTTACAAAATGGAGAAGAAAAAATATTTAGTGACTTATCATTACTGGAGAATCTTCAAAACAATCATGTAAGTTATATAGAAACAATTACCGTTGTTTTGTGAAATCAAAACATTGCTTTCAGCAAGTCAAAAGATTATGTCATTTGAAGGAAAGTAAATAAATTACATATTTACACAAAATCAGCAGGCCCTTGTGAGTACGTTCACAATTGCTTCTTGCTGAAACTTGTTAATAGATCCAGCCCTTTTTTTTATTTCTTTTTTTTTTAAATTACATGATTCAGATATTATGAGTCTGAAATAAAATAATAGTCTTATGTTCTTCATTCTGTGGTTGTTTTAAGATTAGTTAATCTGTTCATGTGATGTCATGACATACATCACAGCTTTCAGGATCAGTCGCGTTAGTTTACTGTCCTGATATGGTTTAGCATTTCTGCACCCAGGCTTAGACAAGAGTCGGAAGTTAACCACATACATTGGTTTTGTGTATTTGCTTCCATGAGATTCGATCATCTGTTCACATGATGAAACAAAACAGGCATTCTAGAGGCTGGTATTCACCCCCAAAGAGAGAATACATTTCACAAAGTTAATAGCTTAGTTTATGATTTGACTAAGAAACAGTACTGTCGTTACCACTTTTTCGTTTGTCATTTATACAAGAGATGTTTTTAGTTGTCATAACCAAGAACAGCTATTTTAAATGGCAAGTGATTATTCTCCTTTTGAAGAGTGTAAATAAATTACTCTTTCCTTAAGTTTTGTTGTCCCGTGATGATAATTTCATGGTAACTGGCAGAGAGCAAAGCATAAAGTTAAAAATTCAGACACACATTCAAAGAGAGGTTTTACAACTATATGTTAAATATTTTCTGAAGTGTTTTGTAAAAGGGTCTGCAATTCAGCCTTCTGAATGCATCTTAGAGGAGCTGGGGGCCCTCAGTAGAAGAGGACAGGATGCTATTCCCATTAGTGTTTCTGCAATATGGAATTAAGTTAGATTTTCAGAGATTATTGTATTTTATAGAGTAAATGTAATGTTATCTTTACTATTGACAGTCTGCTCTTAATCTGAAATACTACAAATACGCTACAAAAAACCTCATTTGAGGTGGCAGCTGATATGAGCTTATTTATGGGGAATGCTGGGGTTTCTCTTGAACAACTATTCAGGAGTAGTTTCATTCATTTTGCACATTTCAACTGTACTAGTAAGGTTTTTAGCTGTGTTTGTCAAAAACAATCAACTGTTTTGCTTATATACATTTTCTTCCCCTCCTTCTGGCTAAATAATTTTAAAATTATTTCAGCTTTGTAGGCTCAGAAGTGCCTAAGACATTAATCCAAGTGTTTTCCTTTCAAAGATATCTGCCTGAACTTGCAACATTGTCCACATGACTTTTGCGTATGGTTGCTACATATTTCTAAAGATTCTTAAAAAATGTTTTCAAATACAGTATTAAATAAAAGTAATGTAAAAGGGAATAATTTAAGTAAAAAAAGACAGCATCCAAAGAGACTTCAGTGAATAAAATTTTTTCCATACAGCATTCAGACTTATCTTCCCTATAAAATGTTTATTTGTTTCTGGTTATCTCCTTTTGATTGTTATGATAGCAAATGCCACTAAATTCTGTCTTTGTCGCCAGTGTCAAAGTACAGCAGCAAAAAGTTACTCTGCATGCTGAAATTGGTATATGGAGAATGTCTGGTTTGTTCTTGATAGTTCTTAAAGGTGAGAGGAAAAGTCTTAGTTGATTTTTTCTTTACTATTATTCTTCTGTATCTCATTACATTTCAGTTAATTATACTTAAATGAATAATCACACTGGCTTTTTTTTTTTTTTTAGCCAACTGCACCTGTAATATGTGAGTTTTTGACAATGATGGCAGTGTGTCATACAGCAGTTCCAGAAAGAGAGGGTGATAAAATTATATATCAAGCAGCATCTCCAGGTGAGACTTAAATAATTGAGTGAATATATTTAAGTATTCTATCAACTCAAAATTCAAATTTAATTCAAAATCTGTTGTTTTTCAAAGTATCTTCCAAAATTAAAAAATTAAACATATCCTTCAAAAAAAGAATTGGTGTCAGCTAAGATCACTTATGTCGAAAAAGGGTGTAGAATTTTCTAATTCGCTTTAGAAAATACATATGGACATCTTGGGGATTATGTAAGGGTGAAGGGTGATTAAGGACCCAGCGAAGGTGTCAGATTGCTGTGGAAGTCTGAAGGAACTGCTTAGATGCAAATAGAAATCAAAGCAGGAGACAAATTGATGTACTTGCTTGTGAAACTGTTCTGTACTTGGTAACCGTGGTATTAATTTAGATCAGATATGATGTTTGTAGTAAAAAATGGAAAAGAAATGTTTTTAATGGGATAAAAGTTGTGATAAGGTCTACTAGAGAGTGAGAAAAGATTACAGTGCAAAAGGTCTGGTTCAAGCCTGCTGTGGTTCACAGACAATTTTTGTATTCAGGAAATGAAGAGGCAAGGCAAAATGATTAGAGTGTGCTCAGCTCTGCTGAGCTGATGTATTATAACAAGTTGCGATGGGAGAAATGACGTGAAGCGCAGAGAGTTTCCAGCCTTCATTTTTCCTGTCTGCCTCAGCTCCTCGGGTGCTCACTCTCAATTCTGTCCTTCAGCAACTGCAAGACAAGGGTGGAGGTGGGGCCATAAATAACGCTAAAACTGGGCTATGGCAATGTTTTATTGAGCAGTGTGAGCAAATTGCATTCTGGCATCCTGAGACATTTGCAGAGAACTGATGCCTATGGGAGACTGGGTTGTTGCATGACAGGTTTCCTGAATGCAGGTGTTGAAGTTACCTGTTATTTACAGGAATGACTTCTCACTCTTCTAAAACACTATTTGCGCAAAAAGAAATGTACCTTGTCCAGTGCCCCACTGAGGAAGGTGTTTGCCTGGTGCTTTGAAGAGGATGAGCTGAGAGGCATGTTCCTTCAGGGGCTTATTTTCTCTGAATTGTAAACTTATTTCATCGCTTTTAACAGGAGAAACAAAGAGTTCTTTCCAGCACCACATCTAATCTTAAAAATCAATAAAGGAAAAAGGAAGTCATAAGTAGAAAAGCGTGGACTGCATCCATTAAATCGTAGTGTAAACTAACAGGTTTATGGTACATCTGATAATAACTGCTGGCCTTGTTGTAGATGAAGGAGCATTGGTCAGAGCAGCCAGGAATCTTCGGTTTGTATTCACTGGAAGGACACCTGACTCAGTGATCATAGAGTCTGTAAGTATATTGGAGTAACATAATTTCCTGTATTTTTTCATGTTGTATTAAATAATATCTGAATAACTGCATCATGGTGTATATCTATTTAGATGTTTTCCGGTTGGTTTTGGTTCTTTTGTTTGAGGTTTTTTCACATTCTCACTATTTTTTATATTTATTTTATTTTATTCTTCAGCTGGGTCAGGAAGAGAGGTATGAACTGCTCAACGTCCTGGAATTTACAAGGTAAGCAGCATGTTGTGCACTTGATGTCTTTTTGTGAAAACTTTTAATGAACTTCTCTTACGGGTAAAAATGTTTGCATTTTTTGTGTTTGTACAGGCAAAGTATGCAGGTTGTGTGGATATTATCTCTGTAATATGTGATCATACTATAGGCAAAGCAGCATACATGATTAAGATCATGCTTGTAGTTTTATTGTAAAAGATTTATTTTTCCTGTTATCTCCTTTTTGGCTAATATTTTTTGCTTTTGAGCAAAGGTTGAAAAGAACCTTTATCTCAAAACTTAAAAAAAATATGTGAAAAGACAGTATAGGAGAGTGCTTGAACTTTTAAATGCATTTCTGAAAGTCCTGGCATCATGTGATTTATTTTAAAAACTGCTATTTGGGAGCAGGAGGAGGAATTGAAATAAGCATTATTTTGCCTTTACTGATAGAATAAAATTTTGCATTTAACCTTGAATTTACTTGCAGCATTATGACTTGTTTAAATATTCTAGACTGAAACACATACTCTTCTGAGCAGAGTGTTGGCCAGTGAGTTTTCTGTAAAACTGAATTTATCACATACTTTGCCTTTACTAAAATTTTCTATCAAAGCTGTTGGAATTATAGAGGTGTACTCATAAGAAATCTGGATGCAGTTTCAGTTGTTATGTAAATCTGTTTAAAACGTATCCATGTATCCTCTCCTTGTAGGCCAGTTGCTTATTTTGGCACAGAATGGGGAAGGAATTTGTATGTAGAGGAAGCTCTTTTTTTTTCTTAGAATGATTATTTGTAGCTGTGCCTGCGGAAAGTCATTATTGTTATTCCTTCCTGTCCTATTATGTTTCCCTTAAGCTTAGCTAAAGAAGTGAAAAGATAAAAAAATAAAAACCCAAGGCAGTACTGGAGAGACAGGCTGAAGATGTATAGCTTGGGTGAAATGAGAAAAGTATTTGCCTGTAGTTGTAATAGTAATAATAATGTGAAACCTTTAAAGATCACCACACTGAAAAAAAAATGACAAAGTAATTTTTATAATTTTGAATTTCTTTTAATGACTGCTTGCAACTAATGTTAGTTTTATATATTGTAGAGGACATTTTTTAGATGGATGCTGTGGTTTCGTTTTTCTGTAGGCACTTCTTTGACTTTCTGTTCTGGAAAGTTAGCAAGAATGTAGCACAGAGCGCGGTGTTAGTTTGACATCTGTGAAAGTTTATACTGCATTCATGGAGTAGCAGTGAAGGATTCCGGTGTTGGTTTTGATCTTAGTCATGATTTTGTAGATCACTTTAAACCTTTGTGTCAGTCTAAAATTGTAATTTACACAGTGGTACTTCATGGAGAAATTGCTTTTAAAGCTTAACCTTTGGAGGATTAAGGTTTTTGCTGGATACCAATAACCCAACTTTATTAAGCATTCAGTTTTTATAGCTGGTTTTGTTCTTACTCTGTAATATTTACCTTTGCTTGGAGATGACTTGTTGGAAGCACTAGAGGTCACCCTTGTTCCACAGCAAGAGAAATTTTGGCTCCAGACATATCATCTGTATGGGTAGGAACATCTACCTTTAGAGCAGTAATCTGTAGCAATTAAATTATTGAGTTAAGAGTTTCCAGGTGTTCCAAGATTTTCCCAGAAAAGATGCAAATTCCTTGCCACCTTCCAGTACAAGCCAGATAAGACTCTTCTGCAAGCAGAGTGCAACAGTGTCAACATTTGATTGGATAGTCTTTCAGAGAAGTATGTTACGGAAGTAAAAATTGCAGGAATACTTGCAGAGTTGTCTTTTAAGGTATTCTCTTTTTACATGATCATAGCTATGCCTGTGGAAAGAGTAGTAGTAGACTTATACAATACACTAATTATACTTTGTTCATAGCAAGGTGGTAGCTCTCGGTGTAACTGGGAGATGAGCATACTGAAAGCAGCTGATAATACTTAAGCAACTGGCAATGTAGTGCTAATCTCTGCAGAGCAAAACCTGTCATGATAACTTGTGCTGAGTTTAGGTTGCTTCCAGTAGGTACTCTGCTCAGTTGCCAAACCGCTATGGTACTTTAAGCTCAAGGAAGTGAAAAGTTGCTCAGACCCTCTGCTGTTCAGTGTCCCTATACTCCCTGTACTGTCAGGGAAGGAATTGCACAGCGTTGTGTCCCTTCTTTCATTCTGTCACTCAGAACTGTAACAAACAAAAAACACAGCTGTCCTTTGGCACCCAAAACCAGCTCCTATGATGTTTATCTGCAGAGCAGGAGGAAGCAAGACACTATGTCATTTAAGGATCCAGAAGAACCACAGAATGTCTTATGCTTCCTGCCATCCCTGTGCCAACTGCATGCACTGTCTTTTCACCTGTACCAGTGGCAAAGATGAGCATGATACTGTGTGATTCCTTGTTTTGGTGAATGTAAACAACGTGCACTGTCAGTCCTTGCATCAACGTGTCATTACTAGCAGTGCTACTGAATGAGGTTTTGACTTGTATCTGCTTGTTCTATCAGAGGAATTAACTCCATTTTTAGCAGCAAAGTTAATTTCACTTGCAAGTATTGAGTATAGATGTAGTAATATAATTTCAGTGTTTGGAGTATATGCCATCTATTGATTTAATGACTAATTTTCATCTGAATCTCTGGGGCATACCTCCACAATATAGCAGAAACTGTGATATTTACAGAGCTTCTTATCTAAAACCTAAACATTTTTCATTTAGAATGCCAGTGTATTTACCTGAAATACAGAAATAGCTTGACCAGACCCCTGTCTGATCAGTTTTATGAATAATCTATGTTGCTTTGGCTGTTGTATTGGGCAGATGGAAGGCTTGCTTCTAGAGCATTTGAGACCTTATCTCCTCTCCATCATTCATAGAGGTCCAGAATATACTGATTCTGTTTTGTAACTGAAGACTGCTTCTTCTAAATGTAGGAAAAGGATGAGTGGCTGACAGAGGAGGTACCAAAAACTCCTGTAACAGTGTTTGTTTTCTGTGGTTATGTGCTTACACTCTGAAGAAATTTTCATCTTAAACCTGAGACAGATTTTCGGGTAACGGAAGACTCATCAAGAGCTGCCTCTGGAAGTGGCAAATCTTGTGACTGAGGGAAGTATTTCTATTCCCTCTAGATGCTCTGTCCATCTGTAATCCCATGGCAACTCCATGGGAATTACCAGCTCTTCTGCCTCCTCCTCATGACCCAAAGGTTTACGCAACCTGTGGGTATATTGAGATATCGTGAAAACGGGTTTGCATGATTCCATAGCACACAAGGACATGAGGACTTTAATTTCTAAATGTCTTTATTACATATTGCTACAAATTACCACTAGTAAAGCAAGTACATCCATGATTAACAAAACAAGTACATTTATAATTTAATAGTAGCAACATGTATGTATTTACATGTATTACAAGTTGCGACTAAACTATTACTGATGAAGAAATAAATTTCAAATTAGTTACCTCTATATGTGTGCACACCAACACACACCTCTATATATTATTCAAAATATACTCTCTCTGTACATATCATATATTAAAAATAGTACAGATATAGTGCTCCCCAACCACTCATCGGAGTGGTCCCTCAAATTCAATGACTGACAGAATTTCACTTTAAAGAGTGAGAGTCTGGAGTCAGCTGTTCAGTTCTCAGTGATGGTGCAGTGAATTGTCTAGGAGATACCAGAGAAAAATTCATTCGGGATGGTTCTCATGAGATTCCATTTTGGGGTAAAGGCAAGTCATTTTTATATTGCAGAGACATAAGGGGTTGTAGGACACCATCTGCAGCAATCAGTTTGTATTTTGCATCTGAAACAGCCAATAGATGATGGTATTTTCTTTTCTCTCAGTCCATTTTTTTATTTTTCCAGAACATTTCCTTGTTCTTTCAGCTAAAACAACTGATAGCAGTTGCTGATTCCTACATTCGCAGGATGTTTTCTACCTTTTCCAGACTTTTTTCACATTTCCAGACAAAAACTACAGAGATGCTTGCTGCCCTTCTCAAGGATGTTTCTCATTCCCAGCCTTGCAGTTCCCAGGCGGGCAGGCATTTCCTCTGTCAGTATTTCAGCAGATATCTCTGTTCAGTACTTTTCCCCTTATAACTGAATCACCTTTATGGTTGCTCACATCACTTCTCTTGTGAAGAAAACAAGACCAAAAAATATCCTCATATTGACAGTTACTTGTATTAGTGCGATTTTGTGATTTTCCGTATTTCACCAGGAAAGGGAAGTAAAACTGACACTGCAATGAAAAGGGTCATAAAAAGTTAGAAGTTCTTGACAGTTAAGTTCAGCTCATTAGCTTTATTGCATTTTTACTAGGAGAATACATGTCAGTCAAGTTTCAGAATGCTACAGGAAAACATTGGTTATTCTCTTACTGCCTGTCTTCAGTAGAGTGATAGGCAGCTGTATGCAGAGTTTCAGGATTGCTATCTTCTGGCATTGCAACGCAAGTAAAAAACTGCTGAACTTTTACCTGTCAAGGACATATAAATCGAATTATTCTTTATACAAGCCCTAAATTAAAGTAATTCCTCCACAGTTCCCTAACAGAACATTCAGGCAATTGTTAAGAATTTAAATAGCAGTAGGCTAGGTAATCTTCCCAGGAAACAAAGTGGATCTGAGACTTGCAACTTAACTGCAGTTTAGATATCTGAATTTCTCCACTGTTGTCTAAGCAGATCCCCAACTGGACACTCTTTAAGGGGTTTTGGACTGGCGATTATTTGAGGTGTTTTGGATTAGAGATGAAATGGAGAAAGAGTTGCAGCAGTTAGTGCCTTCTTATGTTCTCATGTACAGTATTCATGGTAAAAATGTAATTTAATATTGCTGTTCAGATGTCTATACTTGAAGCAAACTGCACACACAGGTGGAATAGGAAAATATTTTCTTGAAGGTACTATTTCAGTCAATTACTTCACCAATAATTATAAAATTCTTTCCTCCACCTATCTCCATACATTCCACTTTCAGGATATTTTCCATGGCAGTCTGAACTTCAGGAACTGTTCATACAATAATGCTATTTGATGAACCAGTTGAACAGGAACCGAAGTTTTAGAAGGACATCTCTTTTGTGTATTTTATCGTGAACTATTGTGCAAGAAATTGGTTTTGTTCCCTAAACAGTTTCTGTGGATTTAATTAAAAAGCAAGTTTAAAAGAATTACAATATTTTGACTGGATGTGGTCTTAAATCTAAAGAATGCTTGTTGGAGGACCTCAAAGGAAAGACAGAAGGCAGAGAATGACAGTCATCTCTATGCTTTCCTCCAATTCTAACTTCAGTTGCAAGGACAAAAAACTTAAATCTCATTAACAACTGAGAACCAGAGTAGATAAAATGAAGCACAAGCCCCCTTCCAAAACTTAGTGTACTTAAAACTTTGCGTGATGAGTGAGACTCTGGGATGGCAATAGTAGGATTGCAGCACATGGCAGTGCACGAGAGACTCTGGCTGGGAAAAAAAGTAAATGCTGAAATGGTCTGTGATGCACTATCTGTTTATGATATTATGATATAAAGCTTTGTGCTTTAAGATGCTTTTATTGTGATCAGTAGGAAGCATTCAAATGAAGGTGAATATTCTCAATTTTTTTTTTTTACAAGAAAAAGGCCTACAAAAGTATGCACACAAATATCCACCATAATTATTAGACAATAAAACTGTTTTTCCATACTAATTATCTCACATCATAATTCAGGGTAGATAGCACTTATTTCTTTTCCTTATATAAGATATATATTGATATTTTCATGTAAAATGTTGGTAAATGTTTATGTCTATGAACCATCTTATATAGGGCATTTGTTTCTCTTTCAGCTCTAGGAAAAGAATGTCAGTGATAGTCCGCACACCATCAGGAAAGTTAAGACTCTACTGCAAGGGAGCTGTGAGTTTTACTCTGTTTTCACTGTATCACGGGGCGTGTGCTACCAATACAAATACAGAAATAAAAGGTGGTAATAACTGCAGTCAAAACATGGAAAATATGGGGGAAGGAATATTGATGCCTTTTTCCGTTCATATTATTTTGCTATGTAACTGTTTAATGTGGTGTGCTACTTAACGTTGTTTGTTTTTTGCTAACTGCCTACAAAGGTATGATGGACCTGTTCATTCTGTCCATTGTACTAGACTAATACCTGTATGATTCTAATGATTCTAATACTGCTTTTTTTAATACTAAAAAAAGAATAGGATCAATATGTGGTTTAATGTATTAGTTACTTGCTGGGATAGCTGAACATGAATCACTAGATAGAAATAGTAATCTAGAAAGCAACTGGATGGGAATTTTAACCTACCGTTAATATTATACCAGAAGTAAATTTTCATAAAACCAGATTCTGTGGAAAGATAACTTAATCTTAATGTATCTGGGAATGGCACAATTGCTCATTAGTTCTTGTTTTATGTTTTAAGTCAAGCTTAAGGGGAAAGGGGCTACAAATCCAATTCCCAAATGGTTTGAAAAAAATGAAGTTGATGAATAGAAATGTCTATTCTGTATCTTCTCAAGCAGAGAGAAGAAGCTGTTGTTAATATATATATCAAGCTGGCTGCAAAAACGTAAGAATGGCAGTTAGGAAACAGTAATTTTACTTTGTGGGCTTAATATTACAGAGTAAGACAGCATTTTAGGAGATGAAAAGAATTCACATGGGAAGCCAAAGGAAGGTGCAGCGCTTTGCAAAACGAAGGGAAGTAACAGCAAAAAATGTTGGAGAGAAAACTGCATCATAGCAGAATTTGTAAATTTAGAGAATCTGAGGATTTGTAATGTCCCTTTTTCCTTCCTCTGAAATAAAATTACTTCTATACATTTTTGATGCTGAAGTAAATTAATACTGTGCTGCATATTCTTCTGCCATTTTCCTACATGACTTACATTGTCTACATAAAAACCACTCATTTTTCTATTGAATTGTTCTGAGTTCATTTTATTTGTTTTGTAGGATACTGTAATTTATGACCGCCTTGCTGAAAGTTCAAAATACAAAGAAATCACCTTAAAACATCTAGAGCAGTTTGCTACAGAAGGTGGGTGATATCATTCAATATAGAACTAAATAGGAAATTCGGTTACTGCTCCACTTCACAGTTTTGCATTTTTATGTTACTGTAATGTTTTATTCACGTTAAGTTTGGAAATTGCGTTTTAGTAATGCCTCCTAAAAATTATCTTCCTCTCCTTGAGAAGTTTGAGTGGTAAGTTCATACTTAAAAGAAACCAAAACACCCACACAGTATGTAGTGGAGTTTTTCCAGAGAGTAAACACATTGTACATTGTTTCTGTGAAGATATCTTCTCCCATGATCACTGTCATGTCCCACGCAATGAATGCTGTAGGGATTGCACACGGGAAGAAGTAGCCAAAATGAAGATGCGTGGAAATGGTTAGTGTAGTGCTTTTAAGGTAGCTTTGTTGTATGTGATTTCTGTCACCAGTACAGAAAGGGAAACTGCCAGTGCTAGCTTTCTGTATGGTGCGTTTTGTCATCCCTGCTGTTTTAACAGTCACTCTTACAAAGCATTTGATGAAGGTGGGGAGCCCTCCCTGAGGTAGGAATAGTAAGAAAAATTCAGAAGACTATGAGATTAAGGTGATTGATAGAAACAGACAGTTATTTATTTTATAATAATGAATTCCACAGTATAGACATGAGCAGGAAAGCAGACTGTAGAAAAGTTTCTGCTTTTATGTAAGTTCTTCTAGCACAGTTCCTGGATATTCAATGCCTGCTGCGTTTCTGGTATCTTAGGAAAGGATTATAGAGTTGTACTGTGAAGTGCCATTTATCGGTGAATTGGAGAGAGTCGTTGGTAGCAGAATTTTAGTAGTTATGGGAATCTGAACTCTATTTTTTTTTTTTTACCTCTTCATTTTTTGAATGCGATGTTACTAGAACATTAAAAATACCTTTAATGTGTCTTAAGAAATAAGCTTACATTGGAAATTAAGCTTTATTTAAATATAGTTTTATTCTAAAATAAAATTCTTACCTTTTGGTAACTGATGTCTCGAGAAATGCTATATCAGGAAAGATCATTTTTGTTTGTTTTACATATGACTTCTCTAATTTTTCTCTTTTGGTTTATAATGGAATGTAGCATTTTTATTAGTGTCATAGTCAGCACCTCCAGTCTCTTGATTCTGCCAGTCACAGCAGAAGTAAGCCAGAAGATCCTTTTGCTAGTTTTCCATATCAGGTTCTGTGCAGGTTGCATTTGATTAACCTTAAGTAATCTTAAAAGATATAAAGTATTACACAATAAAGTTGAAAGCAGAACCAAGCACGTTTGACTGATGGTACAATATGAATCCTCAAGTATACCCTTTGAGCCCATGAATCTAGTTGTGTGAGCTGTTTGCCTAGCTTAGGTTTTTATAAAAGCCTAACTAGGATTAGTCAAGGAAAAGTTACTTAAGTGTGAAGTTAGTTTGGGTCATAAGGCTGTAAATTTGGTTAAAAAAAGGTAAAAATAGATTATTATCAGCTGTCCTTTGTGAAGCTATATGAAAAGTTCAATCCAGTTCTTAATTACTCTTCTCACTAAATTAGTGATAAAGCTGACAATTTTTCCCTTAGCAGTCAGGCTGGACAGAATGAATCAACATAAAAAGTGAAAAATTCCATCCATCTTTAAAACCACTGTACCTACGTATTAGTTTTAAGAAGTTTGCTCAAGTATTTTTGTACCCATCTTTTCAACACATGAAAAGATTTACTGTTCCGAAGAGTGAAATGCTAACCTTTCAAAAGCACAAAATTCAATCTTTAAGGAAAAAAACCCAACAACTAAGTACGTGTCTCTCTGGAATTGATTAAAAAAAATCAGTATTTATTTTTGCATCAGATTTAAACTGCAGTTGATGATGTTGCAAAGTTCCTCATGTGTATCCTTTCATGTGGCAGTACAGTATGTCCTTGGCATTTGCTGCGTGCTCTTGGTGTGTTGTTCAAAAATGAAGTGGTTAGTATGGCTTGCATATATATTAAAGCATTTATTAAGCCTGAGTGTTAATGCCTGCTCAGATAAACAGAAGAAGTGTATAATTTTCCTGTGTTGTTCCAGTCTGTTAAGAAGCAGACTTAATGCTATTTTGTTTTCCACTTTCTTTTGGAAGATTCTTTTAAATTAGAATAAAAATAATCATTTTAAAATTAGAAAAAATAATTAATCTGATTTTAAAAAAAGGCAAATGCCTTGAAAAAGAGTTTGCTGGTATTCCGCACATGCTGACTTTTTAATTTTATCATCTATATAAAATATTTTGAAAGAGTTAGGGAAATAGTATTGCTATTACTCATTCATGGATTCCTTTCCTCCCCTTCATCTCATATTCATTGCTTTGGCCCTTGCTAGCATATCCTTATTATGCAGAGAAAGAAAATAAATCAGTTCATTTGTAAGCTTCAGTTTATTCTTTAGGTCTAGATGGTGAGACATGGTGTCCCTAATATTGTTCAGTTGTCAGGATATTAGGATTACATATGGTTTTCATCCTGAGGATATTAAATTACTGTCTTGCATCTAAGATACATATGTATTATTTCATGCCCAGCCTTTTGATCATTTTAGAATTGCTGCTGGTGCTCAGCTGTAGACAACAGAAACCTGTGAACAGATAAAGATTGCATTTAGCCATCCCTGCTTATGATGCTGCTCATCTCCTAGAGCAGAGTGTGCAAATGACCAAAGGCATTACCTACATTAGTCCTGTCTGTCCCCCTCTTAAATCTGCTTGCCTAAAAATTGTGGCTTACAAGACATCACTGAGCTAGAGCAATGCTCTTCTCAGTATATAAAGCGTTAGGCCAATTTCATGCTCTGTAAATCTAAGAATCTTGTAATGTGTGAAAATGGACTGCTAGGATATTCACACTTGGCTACTTTAATGAAATGTAAATGTTTGTTATCAAAAAATAGATATTTCTTCTAATTCTGCAGTCTCAAATTCTCACTATAGTGAGAATCCAGGTTTCTGTTGAAGGGAAGAAAATAAAAAAATCTGTGAAGTGTAACCAGCTCAAAGATTATCTCCAAATGTCTGCAAACTAATGATTTTAACAGTTTGGGAAGCTGAAAGAACATGTGAGATAGGAAAATTTAAATCTGAGCGGGCTCAAACTTGGCTTCTAGACGGTAAATTTCAGTCAACTAACAATTTCTTAAGGAGGAGAAGAGGGTAGCATCATTATGCTGTTAATATTTTAACTTTATTGGTTTACAGCATAACAACATGTAAGTTTATAAAATTTTTGTTCCACAATATAATTCAGTTGTAGAGTTTTGATGTTCCTATTTAATGTATAGACCTGTTGAGCAAGTGTAATCTGCGATAACCTTGTGGTTTTTTTAAAGATAAGTAAAATCTTGTGTAAAATCTCACATTTTTCCCTGGAATTACATGACCTGTATTACATTCAGCTACCTCGAAAGAGTTACTTTATTGGATAAATTTCTATTTGTATCATGCTTTTTATTTTACTTTTTTTTAAAAAATCTCCAAGACGTGCAGCAGGAAGTTGAAAATCACAGACATACATAAAAGCTGAATTTATTCTGTATTGTAGTAGTTACTCATTGCAGGCATATCAAGGAAACGAGTAACAAATACTGAATCTTACTTGCTATCTGCTTTCTTTTTAGGCTTAAGAACTCTGTGTTTTGCTGTGGCTGAGATTTCGGAAAGCGATTATCAAGAGTGGTTAAATGTCTATCACCGTGCTTCTACAGCTATACAAAACAGAGCACTCAAACTTGAGGAGAGCTATGAACTCATTGAAAAAGTATGTGTATCTTCCTGGGTTTGGAGAGTTTTTTTGGGGGTGGAGCGGGAAGGAGAGGGAAGGGGAAGAAAGTGGGGTTTTTTAATTGATGTCCTTACTTTCTGTACTGTGAAACCTGAATCATCATTGAGGAATAATGCATAGATGGGAAGAAATCTAGCAATGTACTAACAGCTGTGTCATATAATTTTAATTTGACAAAGTTTTTGCAGCAAGTGGCTACCTTATGAGAAGCTATTACTTTTGAGATGAAACTACTGGAAACCTTTTTTTCAGGATTGCTTTATTGTGTTTAAAAAAAAAAAGTGTAAGAGCAGGCAGACATCCACTTCTTTGCATAACGATCTTGAAACAGTAGCATAGATAAGGTTGGAAGAGATTTCTGGAGGTCATCTCGACACAAATCCCTTCTCAAAGAAGAGCTAGTTTTGTTTGCCTAGCATTTTGATGAAGTCTTGAGTATCTGCAAGGAGGGAGTTTTCCCAGCTGCAGTAGGCAGAGATTCTTTCAGTGCTCAGCTATTCTTCTTCCCCTTTTCATGAATTAAAATTTCTGTTGCTGCAGAATGCAGTTTTGCCCTTTCACTGTTACCTGTTAGAAGATGGCTTCTCCTTCATTTAGTAAAAGGCAGCCGTGGAATCCCTTCCTTAGCCCATTTTTTTTCCCACATTAAACTTTGTTTCCTCAAACAGTCTCCAAGCCCCAAGCTCTAGTGGAGCTGCTCTACTTTGTTAACCTCTCATACACCGAATGCCTGCAAAGGAAGGTGATACCCAGATGCAAAGAGCAGAGCCATAATCGCTTCCATTGAGATTCTGGAGTAGCCAAACGTGTGGTTAGACCTCAGTACCTCGACAAAAAAGGCTCCCATGGCTCTTAAAATGTACAAGCAAAAGGAGTTCATTACACCAATATTGCTTGAAGTTTTGATACTTGACTTTTTAGGGGTGCTGGGTTTTTTCACTTGGAAAGGAAAAGAGAGATTACATTGACAAAACTTCTTAGAATTCAGAGCCTCAAAAACCTGCACCCTTTAATTCCTGAAAGGGTGAGGATATATAACTTCAGTCACTTGTGAGACTTCATTTTACACAGATGAGCGATTTAACCAGAGATGCACAAGATGCTCTTTAAACTGTATAACTTCATTACAAATTTGTGTATTAGCTGCACAAGTACGTTCTCAGCAGGTAATATGCAGGCTATCCTGGAACCAGGATTACACACTATTATGTCTATAATGGTGTCATTAACAGGGTTTTAGCTAGTTCTAAAGGTATAGAAATACCAAGTGTAAAAAAGGCTTTATTCACAAAAGCCATTTAGATTTGTTTTATGGGAAGTTAAAACCAAACAGTCAAAGTAGTTTTAAGGTTAAGATGAATTGGTAGGTGAAGTGAAATCATTACAAGTGAGAGAAAAAACAATATCACTCCTGAATTCTTCAAATCAGAGGTGCATCTCAGGAAAAGGTGGCTGTTGCTGAGCAAGCTACTGAGCTTGTGAATAATTGGGTGATTTTTTTTTTTAGTTGTCACATTGTGCAGTTTGTCAAGCTGCATCGATATTTGACTTAAAGCTCATAGGAATAAACTGGAAGATCTTTATTACTTGATACCAAATCTGATTAATGAATTTGGAGACCATTAATCATGTTGTAAATATGGAAAGTTAAACAAAAAAACCCAGAAGGATCAAAACTGAATTTAAACTGAAAAACCTGCATGTACTGAATATTTTTTTGTTCACAGAACCTTCAGCTGCTTGGAGCAACAGCAATTGAAGATAAGCTACAAGACAAAGTGCCTGAAACCATAGAAACACTCATGAAAGCAGACATAAAAATTTGGATACTTACTGGGGACAAACAGGAGACTGCCATTAACATCGGTATTATATCTGCATTTCTTTGATGGCTTTGTTACAGATATACAAATTATAAAAGTTACTAAAGTAGAATTGCTTTCAGAATGGAATAGTATCTTGTAAAAAAAATGTTAGTGTATTTTTCAGTCTCTGGTAGAAGGAGAGGAGAGGGAAAAAAAAAGGTATTTGTGCTTTTTTGTTGCATCTAAAATGAATTAAAAATATATGGTTTGGGGTGGGAGTTTTTTTCCTTCTTTCCAGACAAAATGGTAGGGACCAGCAAAACAGTGTAGATTGTGTATTAAAGTACTATACAACGTAGCATCAGTCAGGCTTCTTTTTATTCTTTCCTTTTTTTACAAAGGAGGGGAAAAATGAATCAAGAATTAACTAAGTTTAGTAGTGATAAATTTGTGGTTTTAATTAGTAATACGTGAAAGCAGCATTGAAGATTTAATATTTTTTGTTAAGTCAGCATATCAGCACTTCTGCCATAACCTGCATTATTTTGGTCATATAGATCCTTTTTATTACTATTATTATTTCTAATATTAAAGAACTTTTTCTATGCACATGATACATTTCAATAGTACCTTCAGGTTTGAGGTAATACATGTAATAGTTGTATTTTCACTTTATTAAGAATGGAGATTTTTTTTTTTTCCCCCCCAGGCAGTCTGCATGATTAATACTCAGCATACATTCTGTTTAAAGCATCAAAGAATAAAAGAAAAGAGAGGGAACATGTGTATATGTAAATTTCATATGAACTACAAGGCTAAGGGAAATCATAGAATCATAGAATGGCCTGGGCTGGAAGGGACCTTAGAGATCATCTAGTCCAACCTCCCTGTCATGGGCAGGGATGCCACAATCTGTTTGCTGTTTTCTGTAACTCCCTGTAAAAGTGTTTCTTGTCCTTCTGCTGAGTACCTCTCTGAATAAGGCACAACAGTTGCAACTTGCAGCAAAGAAAATTCTAACTATTCTTATTACCTGGATGTCTAATTTATATAGAATGCAGTATAATTTTACCATTGATTTCAGCTGGGCGAGTTTTATTTTTAACTCTGCCTGTAGTTCTCTTTCAGGAAAAAAAGGGCTGTGTTATAATGTATTTTGTGTGTCATTTTTGTTTTCAAAAATGTTTTTAACAGGTCACTCCTGTAAACTTTTGCGAAAGAATATGGGATTAATCGTTATAAATGAAGGCTCTCTTGATGTAAGTAAAACCTGCAAGGTTTTCAGTTAATGAAACATTATTTTAATGCTTAAAATATACAGACATCATGATGGTGGTGTCTTGAAAAATAACTTGGACCATCTGTTTTATCTGGACAAGCACAGAAAACTCTGATAAAACCAGTGTTTGGTGGGGAGGTTTGGTTGGTTTGGGGGGTTGCTTTTTTGGTTTGTTTATTATAATATTCTCAGTTAATTATAGTATTGCATACTTCAAAGTCCGTATGGTCTTTGTGACAAAATGTTCCTGGATAACTGGAAAGTTAAGTCTACAGCTTCCAAAATCACAGTGTAGCTACTACACAAATAAACTTCAACATGATGAGCAAACAAATTGCATGTCATGGAATAGTGCCATCCATGCAGGCATAGAGCCAGTGGCACCTAACAGTAGTAGCACTTAACAGTGCCCAAACAAGCTACTCGTAAGTTGCTTTCTAACGCTGTTTCTCACGGAATCATAGAATCATAGAATGGCCTAGGTTGGAAGGGACCTTAGAGATCATCTAACCCAACCCCCCTGCCATGGGCAAGGACGCCTCTCAGCTAGACCAGGTTGCTCAAGGCCTCATCCAACCTGTCCTTGAGCGCCTTTAGGGAGGCGGCATCCACAGCTTCTCTGGACAATTTGTTCCAGCATCTTGCCACCCTTGTACTGAAGAATTTTTTCCTGAGATCCAGTCTAATTCTATTTTCCTTTAACTTTCCCCTTGACGTGTCAGTGGACACTCTTGTTAAAAGTCCCTCCCCTGCCTTCCTTAGTATCTGCAAAAAATTAATTTTTGCTGTGTGGTTAAACAGCTGAAATGATAATCAGATGCTGAGGTATAAGTAAGAGTTAAAACTACCAACTTGTACAGTGCTTTGTAGAGAAGAGATTCTGCAGATAAATTAGGAATGCAGTATTAAGTGAAAAATTATGCAATATTAAATGAAAAATCTCATGAGAAAAAAAAAGCAATCCTGTTCACACGCTCTAAGTGAGCCTTAAATGAACTTCGGAAGTAGAAGAATTTCCCCAGTGGGAAAACTCACTGTTCGGAAGGCTTCAGGAGAAAACCCTGAAATTAAGTTTACCTTACTCTATATTGTTCAGGTTGCTCAAGACCAGGCTTAGGGAGAGAAAGTGAGAGAAAAGTCAAGTATGAGAATCCGTAAGAGTCGGACAGTGCCTTAACTGAAGGATTTGGTGGTAGCCTCTGTAACATTAGTTAATTGAAATACTTCCTACTTTTTTTAAATAAGTACTTTTTAAAATGTTTTGACTGATTTAGACTAACACATTTTCAACATTAGTATGAGTTTAATCATGATAACTGTATTTCAAATATGACTTGTTTTAAGCAGCATATTTATGCCGATAAAATATAAAATAAAATCCCGAACACAGCACAGGCAGCAACTGTTGATTAGTGTCTGGAGCCAGAGCCTGTTGATACAGTAAGCAACTTTTGACACAAGTAGCCTGTGATATTAATGAAAAGAGGCAATTTTCTTAGGTTATTTCACTGGTTAGCTTTAGAAAGATTGCAGGTGTTGTTTGTTGAAAAAACAGGCCAGGTTTTTCGTTCAAGCCCTTAATTTTGCTTTTAAGTTTTTCACTCCTCAACCAACCTCTGAGCAAAAATTAACCAATGCAAGTGAGAACTTCTGTCTTACATTTAGGTTATTTACACAGACTGTGGGATTTTAGAGCTACTACTAGACTTAATAGATTTGAAGTGCAAAAGTTTGAGTACTTTGTATACTTCTTCATATGTAAGGAAATAAAATGAGGTGATTTTATTTAGCTACTAAGAGGAGACCAATAAAAACTCAGTGAACAAACATTTAACTTTTAACCACTTTCAGTGTGATGATTTAGCAGTTGAATAAAATTTTTAAAATAAATGTATGTAAATATACTTTAAGAATAAAATATAGCATCTGATATGACAGCTGTACTGTACTCCCCATGCCTGAATCGTGTGGAGGTTGAGAGATCCTTTCCCTAAAAGCCTGCATCCCCACATACTCTGAACCTATCGTATGGCAGCTGAAATTGCATATATAAACTGCTTGCTTGCAAATCTGTCTGTGGTGACAACATAAATGGTGGGGATTTGGGGAGTAGGTAAATGTAGTGACTGGATAGTTTGAGGGCAAGAGGCAGTTCAAAAATTGATAATAAACTAACTCTGTTGACTTTTTAAAAAAGAGACTCCGTTAAAAACTTTCTGCCTTGTTTGCCAGTGTTCACTGTTTGATTAGTGTATACCTTGTGTCTTGCCTTTTGTTTGCTGCTGTGTTTGGAATCGGCTTTTTGTCTGTTAGGAATATGACTGAAGCTTTAGCTTTCAAAGTGACATAGGTCCATCTCTCATACTGGGACTCTGTCTCGTTACCTGGCAGCTGCCATGAGGGCTGCTGGACAGCCCAGTGCCCTCAGCACACGAGTAGCTGAGCAGCCACAAAATCTTGGAGAAAAAAGTCCTGATGTGTTGGGACTTGTGTGTTTAGCGTCTTGGAGAAGAGTTGCTCTGTGGCAGTCCTCTCCTTGGCTCTGCGAAGTGTGGGTGTAGCCTCTGGGCTGTATAAAGCTGTTGGTATGTTCATATAAGTTAGGAAAGTTGGTTTCTCTTGGTCTCCATACTCTTGCAGTACTGGAAATAGTGGCAGTAAGTGGGTGCTTCTTGCCCTTGCAGTAATAGTACAATATCTGTTGCATACCAATGGTTTCTTCTGAAATAGCGCTATCTTAAGCCTAATCTTTTTAGGGACAGGCTGAGTACTCTGGCCCTAAGACATGTAAAACAGATTTAACAAACCAAATACCTCCTCTGAGGTGTCTTTGGCACACTGTGAAAGCAGTCCTACACACCATTTCTACTGTGGTTTCCAGTAGTACAGCTGTTGCAAATACTTTTTCATGTGTGTGTATCTGATAGCATAATCAAAAGGTAATTTCCTCAGAAAATGAAATGCCAGTGTTTCTGATCACATTGAAAAAAAGTGGATTTTTAAGAACAGTAGGAATTAAAAATAATAGACACCTTTTTATTTTTTTTTGTGCAACAGGGAACAAGAGAGACACTTAGCCATCATTGCAGTACTCTTGGTGATGCTTTAAGGAAGGAAAATGATTTTGCTCTCATCATTGATGGTAAATCTTTGAAGTATGCTTTGACATTTGGAGTGAGACAATATTTCCTGGATTTGGCTTTGTCATGTAAAGCTGTTATTTGTTGCAGGTAAGTTTATTATTCTTGTTCTATAGTATTTAATCAACATAAAAATTAAGAAATTTATTTTATTTCAGAGAAAATAAACATATTGATGATATCCAACCATGAAATACAAAAAAAGAAAAATCTCTAGTAACTGAACTTATGAAATACAGTCGTTCAAGCAAAATATTTCTGTAGAGCATGCTGCTACAGTGTACATGTCAAAGAAAGTAACAGGTTTCATAAACCTAGAAAAATAATATGCTTTCCATCAAGGATAGATTCAGCAAGGTTGAGGCACTGATCTTAATCTTAAATTAATACTACAGTTAACTGCAAGTTTTAGCACATCTGCGTTCTTTCATAGAGCTTTTTCCACAGGCAAAATTTTATGTCTCTGCTTTCCCTGTAAAACATTGATTACATTGCGTAAGAACCACATGAAAATGTTAGAGGTACTACTCTGGGTGATTTTTGTTTCTTGAAGCTGATGAAAACACCTTTGTTTGCTACTAATACTAACTGATAGTTCTGGGATTCTTTTACAAAATCAGATATTTAATCTTTTCCTGTATAAACAACAGCTATTAGAGATGTTTTAGCTTACCATAACAAGAGAACTTTTTCCAGATAAAGAAAACTAAATATCAGCACTCTTTAAATATGCACAGTATGAATCATAGAATCATAGAATGGCCTAGGTTGGAAGAGGCCTTAGAGATCATCTAATCCAACCTCCCTGTCATGGGCAAGGACGCCTCTCAGCTAGACCAGGTTACCCAAGGCCCCGTGGGCATCCACAACTTCTCTGGACAATTTATTACAGTCTTGCCACCCTCATACTGAAGAATGTTTTCGTAAGATCCAATCTAAATCCATTTTCCTTTAACTTAAATCCATTTCCCTTTATCCTCTCGGTGGACGCTTTTGTTAAAAGTCCCTCCCCTGCCTTCCTGTAGGTTCCCTTCAGGTACTGCAAGGCAGTTATAAGGTACCCCTGGAGTCTTCTCTTTTCGAGACTGAACAATCCAGTTCCCTTAGCTAATAGCAGAGGTGCTCCAGCCCCTGGATCAATTTTGTGGCCCTCTTCTGGACTTACTCCAGCAGATCTATGTCCCTCGTACAGTGGGGGCACCAGAATTGGACACAGTATTCGAAGTGGGGTCTCACAAGAGCAGAGCAGAGGGAAACAATCACCTCTCTTGATCTGCTGGCCATGCTCCTCTTGATACATCACAGGATGTTGTTTGCCTTTGGGGCTGCGTGAGCGCATTGCCAGCTCATTTTAAGCTTTCTCATCTATCAACACCCCCAAGTCCTTCTCTTCATAGAATCATAAAATAGTTTCAGCTGGAAGAGACCTTGAAGATCATCGAGTCCAGCTTTTGTCCCAGCCCTATCAACCTACTAAACTATGTCCCCCAATGCAACATCTAGTTGTCTCTTAAACACTTACAGGGACAGTTACTCAACCACCTCCCTGGGCAGCCTGTTCCAATGGCTGACAACGCTTTCAATAAAGAAATTCTTCCCAATGTCTAACCTGAACCTCCCTGGCGCAATTCAAATCCATTTCCCCTCGTCCTGCCACTCTCCACTAGGGAGAAGAGACCAACTCCCGCCTTGCTACAACTTCCCTCCAGGTAGTTGTAGAGGGTGATGGGGTCTCCCCTCAATCTCCTCCAGGCTAAACAGCCCCAGATCCCTCAGCCTTTCCTCATACAACTTATGTTCTAAGCCCTTTACCAACTTGGTAGCCCACCTCTGTACCCTCTCCAGCACCTCAATGTCCGTCCTGTAGTGAGGGGCCCAGAAGTGGACACAGGACTCGAGGTGAGGCCTTGCCAAAGCTGAGTGGAGGGGCATGATCACCTCCCTACTCCTGCTCACAACACTATTTCTGATCCAGGCCAGGATGCTGTTGACCTTCTTGGCCACCTGGGGACATGGCTAGCTCACGTTCAGCTGGCCTACTCTCAACCCA
The DNA here is from genome assembly GCF_000703405.1 of Apaloderma vittatum. Taxonomy (NCBI): domain Eukaryota; kingdom Metazoa; phylum Chordata; class Aves; order Trogoniformes; family Trogonidae; genus Apaloderma; species Apaloderma vittatum. Next base: position 25,639 of record NW_009707411.1, read on the forward strand.
CTCTGTGCCTGGTTTGAATTTGTGCCTGGGACCGGACCAGCCCAGGTACAGGACCTTGCGTTTTGACTTGTTGAAGCTCATGCAGTTTGCACTGGCCCATTTCTCAAGCCTATCAAGGTCCCTCTGGATGGCATCTCTTCCCTCAAGTGAGTCCACGGCACTGCACAGCTTGGTGTTGTCAGCAAACTTGCTGAGGGTGCACTCGATGCCATTGTCCGTGTCTCTGACAAAGATGCTGAACAGCACTGGGCCCAGAACAGACCCCTGAGGAACTCCACTTATCCCAGGTCTCCACATGGACATCAAGCCGTTGACTACAACTATTTGATGAGTGCAACTTTCTAGCCACCGAGTTGTCCATCCATCAAGTCCATGTCTCTCCATCTTAGAGACAAGGATGTCATGTGGGACAGTGTCAAATGCCTTGGACGAGTCCAGGTAAATGACATTAGTTGCTTTTCTCATGTCAACCAGTGCTGTAGCTTTGTCATAGAAGGCCACTAAATTAGTCAGGCATGATTTGCCTTTAGTGAAGCCGTGTTGGCTGTCACTGATCACCTCGTTATTTTTCATGTGCCTTAGTACAGCAACCAGGAAGATCTGTTCCATGGTTTTATCTGGCACGGAGGTGGGGCTGACTAGTCTGTAGTTCCCTGGGTTTTCTTTTTTTTAAAAAAATGGCGGTTATATTTCCCCTTTTGCAATCTGTGGGAACCTCACCAGACTGCCGTGGCTTCTCAAATATGATGGCGAGTGGCCTAGCAACTTCAGCTGCCAGTTCTTTCAGGACCCGTGGATGTAACTCATCAGGTCCCATGGACTTGTGCACCTTCAGGTTCTCTAGGTGTTCCCAGACCTGATCTGCTTTTTTAAAAAAATGGCGGTTATATTTCCCCTTTTGCAATCTGTGGGAACCTCACCAGACTGCCGTGGCTTCTCAAATATGATGGCGAGTGGCCTAGCAACTTCAGCTGCCAGTTCTTTCAGGACCCGTGGATGTAACTCATCAGGTCCCATGGACTTGTGCACCTTCAGGTTCTCTAGGTGTTCCCAGACCTGATCTGCTCCTACCCTGGGTGGTTCTTCATTGTCCTAGCCAGCGCCCTCTGTGACTTGGGTGGTGTGGCTCAAGTGGTTACCAGTGAAGATTGAAGAAAAAAAGTCGTAGAGCACTTCAGCCTTCTCCGTGTCCTCAGTAACCAGGTCACCTGTATCCCTCCAGAGAGGCCACACATTCTCTCTCATTTTTGAAAGCAGTTTGGCTTGCCTTTTAGTATTTCCAGATTCATACTGAGGAATGAATACATAAGATTGTTTAAGTGATAGCTTATGTGGCCGCCTTACATTTTTTACCACAAAAACTGCAAGCTTCTCTTGGGCAGTACATCACCTTTTCTGCATCTACATGGTTGAACGAAAAGAGAAGTTGGATGCTTGCTAGCTAGATAAACAAAAACTCCTCCTGTCAATGTTTGAAGAACTTGATTTAGTCCAAGTGATTAATTCAGCAAAAATCAGAGGCGAAGACTTTTCTGTATAAAATCATTGGCAACATAGGTAGGTTATCTGTTTTAGAAACGCAATCTGTTTTAGCAATGCAGTCAAACAGAACTGTGGAAGTTGCTGTTACTTTCATCTGTGTCTGAGGTAACCATTGCAAGGATAGCCAGATAATGTTCTCAGAAGATTTATTTTTTTTTTTTTTTTAATACTTTGACCTTTGTGGTATCATAGAAAATGCTGTTTCCTATACTGGAACAGGAAACGTTAACTTGGAAACAAGATATTCAAGCTCTTCTAGAGTCCCTGTGGTTCGCTGTTCCTCAGTGTACAGTAGCGTCACAAATTCAAGTTCTCACAATACAGAAAGTACTGAAATTTTTAGGGTTGTCTCTGCATTCAAGTTACATCTAATTCCATATTTAAATAGGGTGCTATGTCTGATTATAATTGCTTTAGAAAGAGAATCTATGAAAAAGGAGGTTAGCATAGATTTTTTGTACAGGAACAAAATGATTCTCAGAATTTAATATCACTTCTTACAAAATGAAAATCTTTCAATAAATTATATGAGCTTAATGCCTACTACCTCATTATTGCCTATCCTGTTATCTACCTGAAGGTAGAGACACGGTGTGTACAGATGTGAAAACTGTTGTAAATAGACCTTAATAGACTGTCTGCTTTTGATTAATAAGATAAATAAATGGAAGGTTTCAGGTAGAGAATTTAATAATATTCCATTAAGATAAAGCAGATTCATCTGAAGAATTACTGTTCAAAATGGAGCTATTTTTCTGCCTTGCAGAAAGGCAGGGAAAAGCAAATGAGGTTACAGTATCCTGGTTTGTAGTCTTTCTGTCCTTTCTGTCAAGTGATATATTATGCCACCAAATAATTTTTTTGTTATTTTTTGTAATGATTTAGTTTTGTAGCAGTGCTCCAGCATGAAATAATCTGAATTTAAAACTAAGTTCTTACTGTTTTTTAAACTGAGGTCTTACACTGATACACAGTTTATACTGTTTATAAGCATTTTTCTAACAGAGTAGTCTTTCTGGCAGGCGAGGTTGAGTTTTGCGCTTGTTCTTCTAGTTGCAGTTTTGCTCAGTAGGGTAGGTAACAAGCAGGAGACGCATGTAGAACTGCTTTTTCAAAACTGGCTTTTTTTCTTTCCTGTCCTTGATTTGAAAATATGTTTTATGCCATCTGAAGAGACAATGTTGCCGTTTCTGTTGAGCTATAGAAGGATATTCTGTATGTATTACTGTCTTTTAATGGTAGCATTTCTGTGATGAAACAACAAAAAGTGCAAAATAAAAGTTTCTGGTTTAGTAGTATTCTCTCTGCCATTTCTACGTTTTGGTAATAGGTCAGCTGTTTTCAATATATGTCTAGGTATATGCTCTGACATATTTTGTGGTTGTTTAAAAATTGGCTGCAGGTTTGAAACTAAAATATTTGCTTATAACACTCACTGGTTTAGTATGTACTTTTTTTAATATCACGTGCATCTCGAAAGTCAAAATTGCATCAAATATTTATTTACGTTAATGCTCCATCTTTATTAACAAAAACTTTTGTTACCTTGTTTTTCAGCCTGAAAATAGAAAGTTAAAAAATTACAAGTTAAGGTGAATCATGTATATATATATCATCCTGACTGAATAAAAATGTAGGCCTTTTCTCCATCCATATAAAGACAGCAAACATTTTAAGCACTCCTTAGTTCTAAAAGTACAAATTACGTCAAGTTATTTGAAGTTTTCAGACTGTATTCACTTGTTAAGAAGCGTTTAGTACCAATGGATTCTTCGTAAGACCCACCATAACACAGATGAAGCTGACAAATATTCAGAAGATACTTCACTTTAAAAATCTGTATATGTTACTAATTCCAGCCAGATGTTTGGCTTAAGACTTGTTGAACTGAATTCTAACTCTGTATTGGCTTCAGAGTAATCCATGCAAGAATAATGTTAAATGGATTATTCTGTAGTAAAGATTTACAGCTAAGAGTGAACAGAAGAGTAAAAGATGGGGTTTTTTAATTGGTTTCACCATGAACCTGATGCACCAGGCAATGAGAATAAGCGCTATCTTCCAGCTTTCCCTGTAACATTGTCTGAAAGGGAAATAAGCCACTGTTTCTGGAAAGAGAAAAAGATGAAAAAGAAGTTCTCAGGTCAGGATTCTTCTATAGAAGCTAGCTGTAGCAAGTCTTGATACTCATCAGCAGAGTTCAAATAAACTACATAAGAAAAGATCAGAGAAATGCTTTTTGATATACTTGGGCCACAGAATTTTTCTGAAAGTCTGTTACCCAGAAGCTTTTATGCCAAGTTCTCCACAAAGCTGTACTCATCCCAAGTACCTTTTTCAAAAGTCTCCTAGCATGTGTGGCACAGGCTGCCGAATAAAGTAATTAGATAGCTACCTTCAGTCCAAAGGCTGTATTATTTTCCACTCTGTTATTTTTTTGCTTTTGAGAAACAACACCATTAAATTTTATGCAACTTTTTTCTCTGATTTATTGCACTTAAAGCTTAAGAAATTTTACTTAATTGGCACAGTGCAAGACTGAGGTGGTTTTTTGCAGCTGATGGTACATCACCCAAAGGTGTACCAAGAGAAGGTGTCCTCTGGTAAATGAAGAGGAGGACCAGAAGAGCTATAGGGATGTTACTGGAAGGCAGGGGTAATTAGAGTACTGCATGTTAGCACAAACATAGATACCATGTACTCAGTTTCCCTTCACAGCACTGTCGCAATATTTAGCACAATGGTCTAGGAAAGAGATGCAGCCACCATTAGTGTATTCCTGTGCCGGGAGCTTGGTAATTTGTCTAATATTGAGGTTTAATACAGTTGTTGAAACTTTTTTTTTCTTCTTATAACTTTATAGAGAACCGTGAAACAAAAGGGTTAGGGTTTGATCCTTGATCCAGTGCCAGGAAGCACAAGTGGATTGCCATGCTGCTTAGGGTTTGCTCCTTCCCTTCCCCAGCCTGTGAAACACGCCATTCCTACAGCATAATTTCTGTGTATTATTTTCAGTTAATGTCTTGAATACTAAAAGCACTGAATTTCAACATACACAGTAGAACTTTTGCAGCATGAAATGGAAGGTAAACGTGACACACACACGTAATGACAGGTAGAACCAAAACCAAAAAGAGTTTAATCACCAGAGCTTTTGAGCGTCATCTCTGAGATAGTTTGTCACCTGAACTGTCAGAAGAGGCATTTTTTTCATTTTTTTGGCTCAGTCCTGAAAAGAACAAGGGAGAAGTTACCAGGAGCTAAACAAAGTGGAGGATCAAGAGTCAACGTTCAAATTTGCTTCCTGTAATTCAGCGGTGTAAACTTTATTAAGGTAGTGGCAGTCCACTCTCTTTCTTCCTGTTTGCTTTGACAGCTGTGTCTTGAATATCTTGTTGTTTTATAAAATACATATTTAAACAGAGAGGAAGATAAAAAGCATAACAACAAAATGTGCCAAAAATCTTCAATTTTTGTAAGTTAACACTGGTAGTGGTAGTGTTTGGGGTTTCTTCCATTACTCTGTTTTAGGGGCTCATTTCTGTTTGACCTCTGTCTCTCCAGTCCAATTAACATCTGTTAACACCTGTTAACATTTGCCTCAACAAATCTAAGGTTTCTATGAATTTCTCTGGGAACATGTTTTTAGGATATAGTCTAAAGGGCAGTGACAAGCCTGTTTCTTTTAACTTTTCACAGAATATAAAGTATGTTTTGAAAGTACATTGATTTGAAAGTGCTGTATTAAACCTTTTGTTTTCTGTTACCTCTTAGGGTATCACCACTTCAAAAATCCGAAGTTGTAGAAATGGTTAAAAAACAAGTTAAGGTAGTAACTCTAGCAATTGGTGATGGAGCAAATGATGTTAGTATGATACAGACAGCACATGTTGGAGTTGGTATTAGTGGGAATGAAGGTCTACAGGCTGCTAATTCTTCAGACTATTCAATTGCTCAAGTAAGTCATTACACTATAAAATAGTTTAATATCAGATTAATATTGGTGTATGCATGTTCTGATTGTACATTTGTTCATTTTTCCTTTTTTGCAGTTCAAGTATTTGAAGAACTTGCTGTTGGTTCATGGAGCCTGGAATTATAACAGAGTAGCTAAATGCATCTTGTATTGCTTCTACAAGAATATAGTCCTTTATATTATTGAGGTAATTTTACAGTACAGTAAATGTTACTTCTTGAAAGTAAAAATTTTATTTTGAGCTTTTTTGTTCTTGTATGTGATTTGAAAGAAGTATTTACACTGTCAGTGAACACTTACTGGTACTGAACTTTGCTTTTTAATAAACTGATTAACGTTGGAATGATGTTTTTTTACTTTGAAAGACCCAATTGTCTTGAAAATACCTGCAAAATATCAGTACTGAATGTTATCTTGCATGATACTGCTAGCTTATTAAAATTCTGTATCTATAACATCATTACAGTATTTAAGGAATACAGTTAGTTACAAGTAGCCTTGGATTTACCAAGAGATGTAAGAGTTTAGCTCTTTGATCTGGTGTCACTAAGTGTCTGGTCAGCAATCTGAAGCCTTTTTTCAGGTCACTTGAACTGCAGGACTGTTGCTGCTCAGAACAATACTTAAGGTTTTTACGTATATGTTTAGTTACACTATTGCATACCTTTCACTTGTTGATGGGGAAAACAGGCCTCCTTAGGCCTGCTTGTGAACAGGGATACTTTTCTGAAAGTAGTTGACCTGGTTTTCTCACCTGAGATTTTAAAGACTAGAGTCTTGTGAAAAATACTGTAGTATCAGAGGACTGTGTTCTTATAAATATACATTTATTGGTAGGTGTGTTGAAGACAGCATATATAGCTATACTCTTCATGATGACATGGCAACCTTAAAATTTTTAACCTACTTTTAAAGGGATTGTTTTTATCCTCTCCTTCATTTATTGATCCTCTTTTTCTTTCAAGAGCTGCTTGCATTCTTACAACCAAATATGTATCTAGTAATTATATTTTAATGGATTCAAACATTATAGTCACAGAATACTTTGGGTAAAAATGTGGGGAAAAAAAATAATTTCTTGCAAAGCTTGATCATAGGTCAATTTTTTGTTTTATAGGTCAGTCTTCTGTATTTGTGTGTTAAAGGGGTTAACAGTTTTATTCTTAAAACTTTCTTAGGTTTTTAATATATTTTCAGATTAATATCTTAAATTTGCATATGTTTTTTACTGAAAGAAAATGCCTTATTTCTGTTAGACGTGATGTAAACATTAGGTTAACATTTCTGATTTTAATATTTATGTATGTGATCTTACACTGTTGCAGTATTTGAAAATACTTCTAAATATCTTTTTATGTACAGATGTAGCAAAAAAAGTGCATTTTTCTTAGCATATTTTTTGCATTTTCTAAATTTTCTTTTTTCTCTCTTGTATTATTAATGTAAATAGATTTCAATCTATGTAGCAGCAAGTTTGTAGCCTCTTTAGAGAAATATGCAATAGGAGGCCATAGAGAAAGCAAATCCATTGAAGATCCTTTTTTGCTTTAGAAGTAATAGCAGACTCTAGATCCTACATGTCAAAAGCTGAATATTTGATTAAATGATCAGACTTTGAAAAGTATTGATTAGCAGCAACTCTTGAAGTATTTGAAAAAAATGTCTTAATGTATACTTTGTGATTATAGAAAACATACAAAGTTGGACTTCAGAACATACTACCTTATTTTTCCTAGTTTGGTGTTGTTTTCATCTGCAAATGTGTTGTAAATTTAAAAATTAAATCAGATATTAATATCTCACTGTTTGTATTTGTTGTGAAAGAAAGTTAAATGCAAGGTACAGAGACTAGTCTGAAAACACAAAAGTCTAGAGGAGGTAGTCTCTGCCCCCTGAGCAGACTGAAGGGCAAAAAGATCATTTTTATATGGGTTATGACCCTTTATATTTAATGCATGCAAGCATTTTGCTATACACACCTTCTCTGGAAGAAGACAAGATGCGTTCTACTTGAAATCCTGTATACCCAACGTTTGTTAGCTCAGGAAACTTTCAGAGATGTTAATAGCTCATGTCAATACTGTGAGTGAATGGGCAAAAATTCATCATTGAATGTCTCTAGAAAGGACAACTGCCAGTCTTGAATCTCTCTTTTCAGTTTTTTGTACGGATCAGGCGTGGGAGCAGAGAGCTCAATGAGTATTTGTAAGCTGCTGCTTAATATGCAGAAATGCTACATCAGGAAAATGTCTGTGAAGCTTTTGTGGCCACGCCTCCGCTGTCTTGGAGTTTAGAAAGTAGAACTATGAAAGGCATGTCTGGAAGTTACTTTAAATAAGTTTCCTTTTACTACCTGACAATAACTAAAAATACTTACCTTTACTTAATGGCGCATATTTTTAAAGGTTTGCTCAGTACTAATTTAGCAAGTAATGTGATAGATTCCATTTAAACTAAAATACAGCCTGTTTCCTAGACATTCGTGGAGTGACACAAAGTAAGTGCCACTAGTTTCTTGTTCAGAAAATGGTAAAGATCTATACTAATAATCCTGCACAATGATTATTGTTTATTGACATTTAAACTCCTATTCGTAAGAAACTAGAAATGGTCTGTAATAACTTTTTCTACTCTGTGTCTTGATGCAGTAGATATTTAAACACAGTCCTCATCTTTTGTATTGGACTAGTCCCAGTAACTTTAGGGGTTTTTACTCTGAAGTATCTTTCTAAATTGCAAGTGAAAACTTTGAATTTTTAACAGCCTGCTAATGTACATTACTAAGGCTGTACCAAGCCTCACACTCACATAGGATAAGCTTGTGCAGAGGGTCATACTTAATTTGAGGGGCCTGTCATTACCTTATAATGATGGCTGGGATTAAGATTGATCTAGTGATTAAGAACTCCTTTGTGGATTGGTTTTGGTTTTATAATTACCATTACTACTTACACTCCTTTGTTAAACTATGGTATGCAAATCTCCCTTCAACGTTGGAGGGACAAAATTTTTCTATTCCTCCTTTTTATTCTACTAGCTACTAATAACTAGTAATAACATATAAAATGACTGCTTTATGTTAAATATGAAAGGCTTACAATTTAAAAAAAATAGTAAAAAGACTGGGACACAAACAGAAGAAACAAATGCATGGAGTTCAGTCACAGAGCCTTAAGCATGATACTATGTGAATGATTCAGTTATACGAAGTAATTAGGTCTGTAATGGCCTCTTTTTCATTCCATATACTTTGGGTGACGGTTAGCTTTTAATTTATTTATTTATTTATTTTCCCCCAAGCCCATTTCATCCCACTGCTGAGTTACACACTTTCTGCTCCTCACGTCCGTAACTGAACTTTACTATATTTTTTCCCGATTTCCTTTGCCTGACATGTCAGATAGTTGCCTGTGATCACACTGGGACCCATATCATTCGTAACCCCAAACAGGAGCTCGGTTTCTGTGTATACTTTGCTTCTGAGCTGTAGAGTTTAGGTGCTGTTGTTCAGTGGCATGGCCCACTTCATACATGCAAGCTGCACAGGCTACAGTTTAGAACATGGACAACAGAATGTGATTGTGCTCATGCCCACTTTTTTGCATTATGTGTTTTGAAAACTTAAAAATACAGGGATCTGCATTGAGGCCTATCTCATTTTCTTTTCAATGGAAATTATGTAGCAACTGAACTACAAAATGGTCTGAATTTTCACTCCTTCCTCACTTACATAGTCTAAATTACTTCTCAAGGACAACTCTCTCCTGTCCTTCTGTAAAGGGGTACTGGATTAGTAATTTGAGCTGTTAGAGTAAGACCTATCCCCTGGAAGTGGCTGAATCTGCTTCCAAATTGCTGTTGTATGCACCATGAAAAACTTACTTTGCAGGTACACCTGCCTTCATTGTCTCTCATAAGCAGAATGAAACACATTTGTCCATGAATAAATTCCCACCATGAAACAAGAAACTATGTTGTCATTGTTCCCATTAATACTCTAGTAAAATTTAGTCCAATATTTGATACAAACAAGAAGAAAAAAATAAGGGGCCAATCGCACCAAAATATCTCTCCTTCAGTGCTCTGTCAAGAGCTGTCTTCCTAACCATCTTGTCAGGTGTAAGAACATGTATAATGCAAAGGTTGAAAAGAGAGAAGGCAGCTGAGGAGCACCTATGTCCAACGGCGGTGATGAATTACATCTGAATTACATCTACGTGTTTAGCTTAGTTGTAAAGGATCCAAAAATTGTGCTGATGCTGAGTGCATAATTAATTTTTCAGTAATGAACGACTGATATGCAGTCATCTCACTCCCTCATATTCAACTGAGAAGCTGCTGCTACTAAATGTCCCCTAAATTTCTCACAGTTAAATCATTAATTCCTATTTCGAAAGTAAAAAATACACAGGAGCTTGTAAAATACTAAATAAACCCAAAGTAATTCCATTGCCTTATCAGTGAATAGACTGGAAGGTTCGAAAATAGATTACTTGTTACTGTTAAAGTAAAGAAATATAGCCTTATAGGACTTCAGAAAATTCAGTGTATTTTATATCTCTGTATTACAGTCTCTAACATCCATAATTTTGTATGCAATCTTGTTCCGGTAACTGACCACAAAAAATGTATATTTTCATTTACTGGTTGAACAAATAGCAATTTTATCTGGTTTTTAACTCCCATTTTTGGTTTTAATAGTTGCTAATTTCAGGTTTGTTTCCAGATGAAAGTATTCACAAATATGTCAAAACATTCCACAGCCTAATAAAGTACTATGAGCTTGTTCATAGAATCTGGTCACCTGGAGGCCAGCCTGGGTGAATGTTGATAAACATGCATATTGACTATAGTAATTCATGCTTCTGTAATGAAGTCAAATGAAATGCAGACTATAGCGAAGTCTCTGCAAAGCAGTTTTCTGAACATTCACTTGAAAAACTTAGATGATCCCAGTTTCTGTCACTTTACAGCTGATGTTTGCCATAGGGAATATGGCTTCAGTGGTAGCTTGTTAATAAAGATTCATCAGAAATGCTTCTTCTCCACTTTGTCATTGAACTAATATAAGCATGAAGTAAGAAATAAAGAAAGCAGTCATGTTACATGCTATGCTAAGCAACATAAGAAAATGTGTCATCATGCCTTCCAAACTAAATGTGAGTTTTTCAACCTTTTAGCGAAAAGTGATAAAACTTACGGAAGGCAAGAGACTTCCAACTGTGCCTCTGAAGTACTCTGCGGTTGAGTTAGTGCTTGTTACCTAAGTAATTGGAGTTGATTTAGTATTCTAGTAAAATCTCATCCTCTCGTGAGTCTCATGTATGAGGAACAAATATTAGTACAATTTTCAGTTCCAAATTTCAGCTTACTTTATAAATTCTCTTAGTTAGGAGGTTTACTAATGATGAGAAGGTGACTGCTTCTGATTGGTTTCCTGTGATATTTTTTCCCCGATACTTCTCAGAATTTTTATTTCATTAAGTACAATACAAACGTAGTGAGCAAAATCATTCCTAAATACTTAACAAACATGAAATTTCTCTTGAAAATAGCTAACTCCTTGAAATGTTTTCATTTTTAGATGTAATTGCTCGTGTATTTGACTAGATTTCCCATTACCTGTTCTGATCACAAGTTCTTTTTGTTATTATTTTTTTTTATGTATGTTTAAGCCATAACATCCTCAAATGTGTTCTAGGAATACTCCTTTTGTAAAGCTGAGAAAAACCATTTTACATTTGACTAATGCACTGTTCTTCTCTTTTTCAGATCTGGTTTGCTTTTGTCAATGGCTTTTCTGGACAAATTCTTTTTGAAAGATGGTGTATAGGTCTCTACAATGTGGTAAGATGATTTGGGTGTTTTCAGTTGTTTTCAGTTATAATCATAGAAGTTTCTTGAGTAAACCATCTTTGTCTCACCTCCAAAATTTTGCAATGTGATTTTTGTTGTTTGTTTTTTAATCTACTAGATGTTTACAGCAATGCCTCCACTAACTCTTGGAATATTTGAGAGATCCTGTCGAAAAGAAAACATGCTGAAATATCCAGAATTATACAAGACTTCCCAGAATGCACTGGACTTTAATACTAAGGTAGATTTTTTTTTTTAAATAATGTAATTAAAGCAAAAACTAAGAAGAAGTCAGTGTAGTTACCTTTTTTGTTCCGTGCTTCTCATAATTAAAAATGGAATGGATTTTTATTACTACTATTTCCAGTTGTCTCTTCCATGTGAATGGTTCAAATCATATTTATCCATTTTTAGCAAGTATGGAGATGGACAGAAAACACTTTATTTTTTTCAGCGCTGTTTTTTTTTTCTCTGCTGGTAATAAAGCTGTCTTCTACAGGCAGAACTGATTAGACCTCTCTGTTGCTGGGCTGTATGTATTTGGACTGTTATATGGAAATGGATTACTGAAGCCTGTGGAGAAGTGGTGCAGAGGACAATAAGACCTGTCATTAGATTTGTAGAGGGAGGGACTTCGTTCTATTCCTTGTCAATTTGGAATTGTGATTTTATGGTTTAATTTTGAGTTTGGGGAAAAAGTACTTGGAGATGGTTAAGAATGTGTCAGGGTGGACTGAGAGGAATCTGAGGCTACTTTTGGTGCAAAATGGGTGACGTTCATCTTGGAGAGACTAGCACAAGAAGTAGGCAGAAAAGTAAGACCCTTTAATGTGTAAAATATACACAGTTTCTACAGTTTGTCCATAAATAATCTCTTAAAAAAACTAACCAAGACTTCTTCTGAATCTGCAGTGTCTTGAATCCCATCATGATTGTAAGCATTCCTTCTGATTTTATGTGATTTTTCTAAATTTTAGAACATTTCAAGTACTGTCATTGTACGTTGAACTTTGGGATCTTTTCAATTTGTCATCGTATTGCCTACATAAGATGGTCTGGAGTAGATGTGTGGAGCTGATACAGCATTCTTGGCTCGCTTATCTGTGCCATTTATGCTGTAAAAGTGGAGTATCTCTATCTATGTAGAATTATTTATCTAGACTTTCTTTGTTCACTGAAGCATATGAAGTTTTTCTCCGTCACTTCATCCCTTCACTCACAAAAACAAACCTGAAAATTGTAAGGAAAACAGTTTCTTGTGTCACTGAATGCTTTACAAATACCAGACTTCTTATGGTCCATTAATGCAGACACTTTAGGGTTGTAATAGTTTTGGTGTAAGTCATGAGTTAAAATTGTTGGATTTTTGTGTTTTTTAATAAGTCTGTACTATTTTTATTATTGCACACATGTATTGTTGACTTCATTGGAAACTTCCATACAACACTGGCTATGAGTAAATGTGTACAAACTTCCCAGCTAGAAATTCCCACCTATACAAGTTGAATAGTTGGTGTTAAAGATTTGGGAACATTACTGCCTTGAATGTTGATGCAGATGTTTGTTATGGTAAAAGGGATCAAAGGTTATGAGGTCATGACAGAGGTTAAAGGATTAGTGTGTGACAATAAGAATTGGTCAGGAAAATGGAAAAGTAGAACTAATTTTTCTTGCACCCACCTGTGCTTTCTGTCAAATAAAAACTTCTGGTAATGACATAGCAAGAAGGAGAGACAAAGGTTAATGAGTAGCACAAGTTCAAATGTGCAAAGTATTGGAGTGTAAATTGGATCATATGACCTAGTGTAGTTGTATAATCTAACAAAAGACTTTGAGACATTGTGGAAAATGTTGTGAGGCAGGCAACTTCATTTCAGTTGTTTGAACACCTCAATGCTCAAAGTACACATCAGTTAGTTGCAACACAGGCTATGATTGTCAAAAGCATTCTTAATGAAAAGACATGATTGCTATCCTGAGGGGAATAGGTTACCTACTTTTGATTAAGTCTTTTTATGTCTTTATACAACACATTATGGAAGGCATCAGTAGGTTGTTTATTCTTAATACAGTTGTCTTCAGAAAGCATCTTTTACAAATGAAAATAAATTTGAAAGTAAGATTTGAATTATTCAGAAAATGCATTAAAGGGAGTTGAATGTGATGAAGCTTTGCACTTCAAGAATGGAGCATGTAAGGAGAAATCTAAGGAAGATACTCTTTTTTTTTTGTCCTTTTTAATTCCTTTGTATGTGGAAATAGTAGGAAATACGTAAAACTCATGTTTTGATTGTTCTGCTATCCACGTTTCTTATTCCACGAAATGTAAATTGTAAAAGCTAGAGTCCTTTTTTATTTCCTACTTAGGATGTAGCAATGTTTCCAGTTGTCTAATTTAGTTTAATTTTTCTGATGATATTCCCATATGTATACGTTTTAATTTCCCATCTGATTTGAAATTAAAAGAAGATAATACACGCTTTTTTCCCAAAACATAAAAATAAACAAATGACCCATGAAGAGCTAAGAGGCAGAAAGTGCCTGTCAGTTATATTACTTCACAGTGGTGGCCTGACAGAAACACATTTTGTGAATCTAACACACAGATAAAAAGAAAGGTCAGGGTTCACAGAGCTAGTTTTATTGCAAATGGTTCTCATGGATTTTCTGTTTTCCCTTAGGTTTTCTGGGTTCATTGTTTAAATGGCCTCTTCCACTCATTCATTCTGTTTTGGTTTCCACTAAAAGCCCTCCAGCATGGTAAGTATTACGAAAAAAATGTTGAAAGGTACAGAACACATAAATACCTTCCTTTTTCCTTAGGAAACTTTATAAAGTCTAACAGTTTTGTGTGATTAAATTTCAAGATAATATTTCTAGACCTAGAGCAGTTGCTATATATTTAAAATCTATTTAAAATCTGTTTAAAAGTAGAAATAATATTATGTATATATGCATAAAACTGCATAAATAGGTTTTAAGTAAACCGAAACAGATGGAGGAAAATACTATTGCTATTTAATTATGCTATTTTTATATCTAATAACACTACCACAGTAGCTAGATACAAGATCCTAATTCACTGCTGTCCCTTGCGTTGTCTCCTACATTTTGTAAGATTTTATGGCTGATGTGTCTACCTTCTTTCCTGTTATTTCAGAGGCCTACTAACCCATTAGTTTACATCTATATGAGTGGGCTTGTGGCAGAGGAAACTGGGACATCTTGAACAGCTCAGTCCTGTCACTCTTCTAGTTCAACTGGAGTTGCCGGAAGGAAGTGGGACGGTTGGGAGAAAAGCTGTATTAGAGGAAACTTGAAAGCACTGCTTCCAGTTTCTGGGAATGTTTGTGGTAGGGAGGAGCTATCGTAGGGCTGGGGTTTTGTTTTGCTTCCACTTCGCAGGGAGCGGAAAAAAAAGTGTGTACCCTACAGCTTTTCTGCAAACTCAGTAGTCTTCTCAGTTTCCCTGATAAAGCCAGGTGGTCTGCCCTCGCTTAAGGTGTGGAAATATTCTCATGGACATTTTGGAACTGTTGAGACTAGATAGCGAGATGATCACAGTTGCTCGTGCCCAAAAAGTCTAATGACAAAACTTACTGCAGAGTATTTTATACTCAGTGGCTTCTGATGGGTAAAGGGAAGGAGGTAGCAGCCTGTTTCCTTTGAAAAGCCACTAAATGTGGCAGCAGTTTGCATTGGAGGGGTTTAGATAGCCCAGGAGGAAAGAGGGTCCCAAATTCTCAATGAATGCATACTTTTTCTTCAAATCCAAACCAAAATCGCCATTCAAAGCTGTAGCCAGTCTGTGTGAGAGATTTGTGCATTACTTGATTGAGGAATGTTTATTGACTCTATGTGGTGATACAGAATAAAGTTCACATGTGAAAGGAGAGCAGAGATACTCTCCTGAGCACTTGTGAGCGCACTATAACACAGGCCTCTGCAGCTTGCAGCCCCTGCACTAGAAATGACATGCTGGCAAGTGGCCTCCTTAAGTCTGAAAAAATTGCCTTCTGCCTTTGTCTTTTGTTCCTAGAGAAAAGCCAGGTGAGCAAGGAGAGCAGAAATGGGACCCAGGGATTGTGTATGTGGTGTGGGGTATAACCGGTATCTACCATGGGTTCTACTGGGGCACAGAGTTCTGCGTGAAGGGGAAATGAGTGCAGGATGGGAGCTGCTGCTAATTAAATCTCTGATGGCTTTGTGTGTGAAAAGGAAAGGGAAACAATGCTATTGGTTTCCTAGGGGGGAACTGATGGGTACTAGAGATCCACCAGAGAGAGGAACATCTGAGAACAAGTCTCAGCCTCTACTTTCTTTTAGCAAAGAAGAGCTGCAGAAGGATCCTGAGACATGAAAGGAATAGGAAAAATGGGGCACAGCTTAGCTCTGTTTGTAAGAGTTCCAGCACTCTGACGGATGGGACCAAACATAACTGCCTGTCTATTCCTCTGTTTCATCCTCATTATGCTCTTTACTGCTAGGTATACATTGATGAGCGGTGGAGTGCACATTTGTGCAGGTATTTAGTAGAGTGTTGAAAATAAAGTTTTGAAAGTCATGAAAACATCTCAGAGCTCACAGTCATCCCACTCTTTAGTCTCACTTGTCTACTGCTTTCTTGTCTGTAAGTGGCAAATTTCAAATTGCATGTGTTGTAGTAGAGTCTACCAATAAAATACACGATCAGAGAATATGTATGGATTTGTAAAAATTGTTTGTCAGAATTTGCTCCATGGGACCTAACCATTGTACAGTGCACAAAACTAGTCTTTGTACTCCGTCTACTGTCATGTGGATATTAAAATTGAAAGGGACATAAATCTTCACAGAAGCTTCTTCTGATGCAACTTTGTCTTCATAACAGTAAATGACAGAAGACAAACTTACACGTACAAGTAAACCTACCAACGGCTCCCTCTTTTGTATAACCTTTTAAAAGACCCGTGGTCTCAGCTTTATTTTCAGGCTTCCAGAGCTCTTGTAGTCCTTCGTGGTGTGCTACTCTGCCGGGGGAGAAAGTTAAACAGGGAAAGTGCCAGGAACACAACCACTAGAGTTTTGACAGGCTTGAGAGGTGGACCTGTGCAAGCCTCATATAGTTCAACAAGGCCAAGTAAAAGGTCCTGCAGCTGGGTCGGGGCAATCCCAAGCACAAATACAGGCTGGGCAAGGAGCAGATTGAGAGCAGGGCTGCAGAGAAGGACGTGGAGGTGTTGGTTGACGAGAAGCTCAAAATTACATGCCGGTGTGTGTTTACACCCCAAAAGCCAATTACATCCTGGGTTGCATTAAAAGAAGTGTGACTGGGAGGTCAAGGGAGGTGATTCTCCCTTCTCTACTTCTTTCTGGTGGGACTCCATCTGCAGTGCTGTGTTCAGCTCTGGGGCCTCCAACATAAGAAGGACATGGACCTGTTGGAGCGAGTCCATAGGAGGGCCGTGATGATGATCAGAGGGCTGGAGCGCCTCCCCTACAAATTGAAGCTGAGAGTGCTGTGGTTTTTCAGCCTGGAGAAGAGAAGGCTCTGGAGAGACCTTATAGCAGCCTTCCAGGACATGAAGGAGGCCTAGAAGAAAGCTGGGCAGGAACTTTTTACAAGGGCATTTAGTGATAGGACAAGGGATAATGGTTTCAAACTGAAAGAGGATGAATTTAGATTAGATATAAGGAAAACATTCTTCGATGTGAGGGTGGTGAGACACTGGAACAGGTTGCTCAGAGAAGCTGTGGAAGCCCCCTCCCTGGAAGTATTCAAGGCCAGGTTGGATGGGGCTTTGAGCAACCTGGTCAAGTGAAAGGTGTCCCTGCCCATGGAAGGAGTGTTGGAATTAGGTGATCTTTAAGGTCCCCTCCAGACAAACCATTCTGTGATTTAATATACTGTATGCTGGCTGAGGATTGTGGGAAAATAGATCCATTTTTATCAGCTTGTCACCATTATCTGGCCCGGCAATCAGAGGAGTTTTGGTATACAATGTTACAGAAAGCTCCTATTTCTAACATAATTCCTGAAGTCACTGAAAATTTTCAAGACTAAAAATTGTAAGTCATAGATCTTTACTGTTCAATACAGTTCAAGGTGAAATCTGCTGTCATTACCCTGTAGGGAGTACTACCATCTCTTTTGTACCAAAAATATCTATATGTTTAATATCTACATGTAGATAAAAATGTAGGTAACAGATACTGCTATTGTGGATATGTGAATATTTAAATGTATTTTTTTATCACAATTTCCTTTTCCAGGTACCGTATTTGGCAATGGTAAAACTTCAGATTACCTGCTCCTGGGGAATACCGTATACACTGTAAGTCTTCCTGTAGCTATCTGGTACCCTATCAGCTATCTGTATTTGCTCTGTCTTTAACTCTTACAGATGTGGGTTTATTCTTATTTGTAATCCTCTACATAGAAGACTTGATAGATTGTAGGGCCTTAAGAATAAGAAATGGTTCTTGAATGATTCTTTGAGAAGCTTTGAAGTGCATTTTGCATTCTCATACCATTTTTTGTCAAACACAGCAGTTTATTAAAGATGCAGAAGATATATCTGTCCTTTACTGGAAACTGTTTTTTAAATAATGGGAATTGTAATTCCCTAATTAGCATGCTCACTAGTTTAGGGAAATATTCTGCATTGGAGAAATCCCAGGTTATTGGATATGAAGCTGTGGTTTGTGGACTTGTGAAGATTGAATTCTGTTCTCTCTCTTAATTTATCATGGGACCTTGAAAGAGGGATAGAGCCGCATGGAACCAAGGTTTATAAAGTTAACTAAACTGCCAGAATTACACCTGAGCCACACCCAAAAGTAATCCTCTCTTACTCTCACAGATAGTTGTCATTATTTTCTTTATTTTAATCTTTTATCTTCTAGAATGAATTAATGAAGCTAAATATCTGGTTTGCACTTGCTACCTATCAATGTTACCCAGTAGATGAGGGATTTCCAAGATCTTTCATAGGAGCAAAATTAGACTTGTGCTTCCTTGCCTCTGTTCTCTTAAACTTAAGAGTTGTCGCCAGATACAAAAAAAGAAATTAATTCTTCCATCAAAATAAGGAGATTGAAACACAAAATACAAATTCACGTCAAAATCAATTTCCTTAGGAAACAGGAAAACATAACTGAAATAAGAGGAAGTTATTACAGAATACATTGTAGTCTTTTGAGAATGTTGCTACTGTCAACACCTCCTGTGTATGAGAGAACATTTTGAAGTGTTTTCTGGCCAGCTAATGAGAAAGGTTGAAGAGCAAAAATTGTTGAGTGACCGCAGCCCATTCTGTGTATTTCCAGCTGCTGTGGCAGTTAATAAAATGTTTCTCTGCCAGTCAGTACATGGGCTTTAAACCGGTTCTTTCAGGCACATTGAGTAATCGTTTGTTCACACATTCTCTTAAAAGTTTATTTGCTCTACAATTCCCTTTCCCTGTTCCAAAAGGCAAGTGCAGCATGTTTTGTCAGCAGTAGTTGCATATGATCCTGCAATCTATCATATGATGAACTGATTTCCGTTAGGGATGGATGGAATATCCTGGGTAAGTGTTTTCTGTACAGGTCTTAATAAAATTAAGATGTAAGGTCACAGTAATTGTCATAGCTCAGTCCTGACAGAAGCAGTTCATCTGACACAGGTCTATTTGCATTACCATTTTGTAACACCAAAAACAGCGTTTAGAAGTCTGTCATTTATCTGAATGTCACTGCTTTTGCCAGTATTGATAAATACTTCATATCTGCCAGAACCACATGTTGTTCTCAGTGAAGCAGATTCTTCTTGGGGAGAGGTTCTCTGCACCAGATTTTTACCCTATCTACAAATGTTTCTTTGTTTACTGTACGTAGAAGTTGCAGCCTTGCTCAGTTCAGCAGAAGTTTATTTTATGAATTGTATCTATGTATACAGGTTGCTTTGGTTGGCTCATTTACGAACCTGAAAGTTCCACCAAACTAATAAATTCTGTATGTTAAGTAAGATTCCTGTAGTAAATAAGAATTCTCTCTCTCTCTTTTAAGTTTGTGGTTCTAACTGTGTGTTTGAAGGCTGGATTAGAGACGTCATACTGGACTTTGGTAAGGAAATGTCTTTATCCTGTTCTCAAATGTTCTATAAAATATGATGAATAAATAATTGTATTATTTTCTTCTAATTTATTATATTATGCCCTTACAGTTTGTCAGCCTTCCCCACAGTATCAAACTGCTGTTAATGCATGAAAAGACAGAATATCCACATACAAAAAATAATGTTTAATATTGAAAAGAAGGACGTTGAGATAAAGCTTAAAGTAATCTTAAACTAGAAAAATCAGATTACTCTGTAACTCTTAACTTGGCTTAAAATGCAGTAATATTGCTCCTGAAAGTATCATTTTGCTTTAAGAAGTAGCTAACTGAAGTAGCAGAGTTAAATTAATACAAGGCATGTGAATTTCATCCAGTGTATCATTGTAAATACCAAGTAGGAAGGTCTTTTTTTAGGTCCTAATGCATCTGTGATAATTGTTTTGTTTTCTGTTTTTTGTTTGTTTTAACAGTTCAGCCATATAGCTATCTGGGGCAGCATAGCACTTTGGGTAGTGTTTTTTGGAATCTACTCTTCTTTGTGGCCAGTCATTCCTATGGCACCTGATATGTCAGGAGAGGTAAAAGTATATTTTAACTAATATCCAAATGTGCGAAAAAAATATCGTTTCAGTCTTTTTAGTAAAGACTTACTCTTTTTTGGATCCTTCTGCTAATGAGAGGTGCTTAAGAGGGTTGTTTCTTTCATACTTTTAATACAGTAACTATGTTTATTTAAAATAGAATCAAGTTTTACTCTTGTGAAAATGGAGTTCAACTAACAGGCTGTGATTATATGGTCTAGTGAGGAAGAATAGGCAGGTAGTCTGCTTCGCATTTCTTCAGTAAGTTGGAATCTTCTAAAGAAAAGTCTTAACAAATTCAGAACTCAGTGTTTATTTGGCTGGAGGGTTTTCTGATAATGAGGTAGCACAAGTAGTACATTGGCTAAGGCTCTTTTTTCATCTTCAGTTTTACAAATTTGCAAAGTATTTGAAATGACAAAAAATTTTGAGGTACCATAATTTGTGAAATAATTGAAGTGGTAAAATGCTTCAAAAAATTGAGGTGCCATAACATTGCATGAGCAGCTGTTTGTCATGCACACATTTCCTTTTCTATTAATGTGCTGCTTGGAATGCGTTATTGTACTGTATCTTTAACCTTTTGACAGTAATTACTGGTTTCTCTTTCATTTATTATCCCATTTATGTAAACCTGCCCTGAATATTGCAAATAGGACTAAATCTATGAAAGATACTTAACTGCTGCCTGTGCTGATCTAATTGCGACTTCAGTCTCAAATTCTCAAAAACATTCAGCTCCAGAAATATCTGAGGTTTAGTGTTAATTTCCCAGACACTAATGTCTGCTTCTGGGCACAGTCAGTACCTCCTGAGTCAAAAAGTTTGATGTTAATTCTTGATGGGAATCAGAAATTTAGAATACCTGCTTGTTTCAGAAAGATACTCTTCTAATGGTTCTTAGAGCATATCAGCTAAATCAAGCCTTTTACACTAGTAAAAGATTGAGTGCCTTTCACTCCACCACTGTGATATAATTCAGCAATTTAACAATCTGTGCAGGATTTGGGAAATTTAGATGCATGTCTCCCCCTCACTTGGAGGTATTTCAGATCCACAAATCTTGCCTCCTACATAAGTAGTTATGAGAAAAATAGTATATAGGGATTTAATATAACTACTACATTTTAATGGAAAGCACAAGGAATTAAGTACTTAGATATCTAAGAAAAATACAGATTTTAAGTTACACAATTTCTTGCTTTTTTCTCTTCTCTGTTACAACTTTTTACCCATGTGTATATGCAGATTTTATACATTAAGATGTCTCTGCTAGTCAGTTATGTACATTATTCTAAATTAAAGTAATTGAAGCTATCATACTTAAGCATTTTTCTTCATGTATAGTGTATTTTATAGATGAAATAGAATGTTTGGGGAATTGGTCTCAGAGATATGTTTAAAACCCATGCATTGTTCTTTAGGACAGAAGAACTTTTACACTGATAAGCATAGTGGGAGCAGCAAGGCATGTTATACTTTGACATAAAGACTGAAATCATGATTGAAATCACTAAGTATTTTACCTAGTAAAAGTTCAGTCTCTGAAGTTACTGTGAGAAAAAGATGGTTTTGAAGGGAATATGATTCCAATGAATTTGGAAAAAACAATTCTTCTTAGAGAGATATGTCAATGAAAATAAATACTCCTGGGGCTTGAAGTCAACGTGACACCAAAGTAGTCTGACTTAAAATCCTAGATTCATTTATTTCTTTTGATAAAACCATATCTGTAGTTGCAACAGTCTTATTTTATTAGTGTGTTTGCTTATGCATATATGTATATGTAGGAGCTTTCAATGTGTGTATGTGCATGCAGTGTTTTGAGGGGGGTGTTGTTAGGTGAGGTTTGGGGTTTTGTTTTGTTTCTAGGACTATGGTTAGAAGTATGTACCACCGAAATAAAGTCTCCTAAACACCTCATAGACCTCAAGAGCTTATTTTAAAAGCTCTGGGTTAGCTTTTTGAGTTTTGTGGCTATAAGTCCTGTGGACAAATTCTGCAACTCAGACTGGAAGCAGGATTTTTGAATGCTCTCCTGGAAGTCCCCTCTCTGACCAAGTGATCTCTGGCAAGGCAGAATTCATTAGGTTTCCTGAATCAAATCCAGGTGTTCCATAAGTATTTGAACTAAAAGATTCACAAATTTAACTGTGTAGAAGGTTGTGATGTGATAGAAACAAAGACATATGGACATCTCTGCTTGCCTGTGCAAGTACTGCTCATCTAATTTCTTCAAATGTGTGAGTCAGACTTGAAGACTTCATCCAGGTACATTTGGCAGAAATTAAATGAACAAGTCAAAAGCTGACCTCTACTTCTGTAGCTTTTTCTCTGTTTTTGCCTTGGCCTGATCTGATAAATTATGCTGAAGGAGATGGTGGACCTGGCATTGCTAGGTTAACAGCTGATGATCTGAGTGGTCCCTTCCAATCGAAACAATTCTATGACTCTGTGATTAAAACTGTAGATTTATAAGAAGATTTTACCAACTATAATACTTATGAAGTATTCTCTTTCAGCTCCCTATAGCTGGTAACAAGAATTTTACCCTAGGTTTATAGTTTTGCCAGTCAGTATTCTTGATACAGTATTCATTCAACCATTCAGTTGCAACTAGATGATGATATCTGTCTTCCATGAACTTCTTTTTCATGGCTTCTTTTAGATAGAAAGGAACCTGCTGAAACACTCTAATAAGGATTCAGTCTAACTTCGTATTAATGTCATGAAGATAATTAGATTCCTGC